>NC_065529.1:52385731-52396771 GCF_006386435.1 Epinephelus moara | reverse complement strand
AGAGCCTTCAGCTATCAGGCTCCTCTCCTGTGGAATCATCTTCCTGTTACGGTCCGGGAGGCAGACACCGTCTCCACATTTAAGACTAGACTTAAGACTTTCCTCTTTGATAAAGCTTATAGTTAGGGCTGGCTCAGGCTTGCCCTGTACCAGCCCCTAGTTAGGCTGACTTAGGCCTAGTCTGCCGGAGGACCCCCCTATAATACGTTTTTCTATAATAAAAAACAGCAGTGACCTTTCCTCCTCTTTACTCAGATTCGACCCGCGGCCTCATCACAAGAACCAGTCCTCATCTTACAGAGCTTATAGAAAGAGCTCCAATAACTGTTAATGAAAGATGAGGTCAAAGGACGAGATGCTCCGTCCTCCAAGAGACACCAACACTTACCTCACCTGACACATATCATACACACCAAACACTGCCACTCACACACTACAGTCAGTCTTCAGAGGAAACACGTTGCTACTCCATCAACACTAAAACAAGTGCTAAACCTCTCAGTCATGATGACCAGGATGAAGACGGTTGAAAGACATCACATCATCTTTATGAGCAGTTAAAGCACTGAACGAGGAACAAACACAAGAGGAAGGTTCACTTCCTGTTTCCTGTCGTCGCTGCTCTCCATTAATATGTTTCTGTGAGACTCTTCAGCACTGAGACGACTCCTTTACTCCACCATAAGATGACGAGCTGAGAATTATTTATCTCCTCACACACTGAGACTCCTCTCAACACTGAATAACAAAGCCTGAAACATGAGCTGTGACATTTCAGCAGAGACAAAGAGAAACACGGCCTGTTTACTGCGGCGGTAAACACACATGTGAAGACGGCAGGCGCTCAGTGACGAGGCGCTGCGGAGCGACCGATGAGTGATGAAGATGTTTGTACTCACAGCTGTGCTCGCTGCAGCCTGTTTGGATTCTTCTGTGAGGAAGGCCAACATCAGCTCCACCTTCTGCTTCTCCTCCTCACTGATGTAGTCTGTGTCTGTTGGTGGGAACACACACACACACACACACACACACACACACACACACACACACACACACACACAGATGAGTGTTTGTCTAACAGTCTGTTAATCAACATGCTCTGTCATTATTCCTCCTGTAATGTTTCTCAGCAGCAGTGTGACAGGTGGAGTCCATCAGCAGAGACACTACTCCTTCAGTCTGACTGAACTCACTCTGACTACAGACTGAACCGTTCACATGAGCCCTAAATAAAGTCATCTGATACGACATGTGTTCAGAGGCCCGAAACTATTTCAACTTGTTCAAAGTGGTTCCACCTGCAGTGACCTTTAATCTGCCAGAAATAAAACAGCAGAAGAAGAAACTTTTGTTTCAAACCTCACTGAGAAATTTCAATTAATTCAAGGCCCGGTTCTGTTTCACATTTCTATCACCAGCCCTCGTTTTCAAGAGCCACCTTGTCCCCCAGAGCAGAGTTAAAGGCCCCGATCACACAGGAAGTGTTTTGCAGGTTACAAAACTTGAGGCACTTGCTGCACCTTTTAATTGTTGCCAGGCAACCAGCCCATCACCTCGTCACCCTAACCTTCCTGTGTGATCAGTCTACAGTTTGTGTATCCTGCAGTAATCAGTGTGTAGCTGCTGCCATGTTGAGGCAGAGGGTACTGTCTGTAGCTCTGGTTGAGGGTGAGAGGCTGTCAGCAGATAAACAGAGATCTGTGTGGGTACATGAGACCCTAAAAAAGAGGCTGGATCATGGGGAGTACCACCAGTTGGTCCAGGAGCTTCTCCTCCATCATGGACGTTTACAGGAATATTTTAGGATGACTCAGGGGCAGTTTGACAACCTGCTGTCTATCATCAGGCCGTATAGCTCTGGGTATCCAGCAACCACTACCACCAGTTTCTCCTCCATTGTTTACCAACTGTAAACTGGTTGTCGTGACCACCACAGAAGCCCCGCCTCTCAGATCATCCCATTGGACAATGGGGAAAAAGCAGAGATGAAGTGGAGCACTTTTCTGCTCTGAGGTTGAGTTAAGTTTTAAGTCAAGTTTTTTCAACTCGACTCGCTCCGGCAAAAACACCAGGTGCCTCGAGCGCTGTCACACGAGGTGTGCAGCAAAAAGTTTCATTCTCATTATTTTACACCTGAATATAACATATTTGTATCTCTGTTACACTGTGGACACATTTTTACTCAGTTATCTGAAGTTGTTGCAGTTCATAAGTTATTAAAGATGATTATTTGAGTTTGAAGCAGAGAACATGATGTCATGAAGAAGACCAGAGTTAATTAGCTGGAAACATTCAGTTCATTAACAACAGCTAATGCTAAGAACGCTGAGGACTGATAGGTGGGAGCTGGTTACTAGAAATATAAATGTTTTGTTTTTTGTTTGAGACCATGTTGCTATGCATCTATTTATTTATTTATTGTTGTTGTTTATTGTAATATTCATGTGTCCTTTTTAACATGGTTCATTTCATAGTTCCAGTTTTAATATCTGTGAACTTCTGAAAAGTCTGTTAGATACGTTGGAATAAAGATGTCATTACAAATAATCCTAAACGACAAATACTCTGTGCGCGTGTGTGTGTGCTTGCATGTGTGTGTGTGTGTGTGTGTGTGTGTGTGTGTGTGTGTGTGTGAGAGATAATGTCATCTGTATGACTGAAAATTAAACTAAACATGTTTAACTGTATAAACCAGAACCGTGCGCTCATATCTGAGACGCTGAGCCTGAAGCTGTGCTGCTGGAGTCCTTCCTGTGTAAGCTGATCCGCGGGCTGACACAGGATCAGTGTCCGACACAGCGTCTACAAATAATGACATGTGGGAAACACTCACAGATCCTGTTTCAGCCGAAGCACCAAATATTAACCACAAAGACAAAAGGTGAGGTAAAAAAAAGTAAGTCGCTGCTCTCCAGTTACACAAAGCTACGCTAATAATAATAATAATAATAATAATGATAATGATTTCAGCTGCAGTATGTGATCGTGCTCGGAGCAGCTTCCCTCAACAACACTGAGACCATTTTACACAGCTGCTGCTAAAAACACAAAACACAGAGCAGACAGTCTTTGTCCAGCAGATAGTGAGCTCCTGTGCTGGTCACTGATCGTCCCTTATGACTCAATATGTTGGAGCACAAAGTTGATCCGGCCGGGCTGCTATGACTCTGCTGAGAGACGGAGGGTCAGAGGTCAAGAGCTGCTCATATATAATCTGTGGTGCTGTGATTTATTTGGTTTGCATTTCTCATTTCTGCTGCCTCAAGAAATAAAAACTGAGCATCGTCTTTGAAACCGTTTGTTTCAACGTCTGAACGTGTTTGTGTAAAAAACTAAATTATAACCGATGTTTTGTAACTCTGCGGGTCAGAGGTCACTGCTCAGGTCTAACAAGTGTCCATTTAAACGCCTAAATACGGCTGTGCAAAAATTAAATTACAAATAATGCAACATATTTAAAAGTCTTATGATTTGTTTGTTTCGTAACTCTGAATTAATTTTCCTTTCTTCAAACTCCAATCGAGAAACGTCCTTTATGTCTGCAGGAACAGTCCGACACACCTGATTGGTCTGTGTGAAATGCAGCGATTATATAATAATAAAGTCCCAACGTCATAAAACTAATTCTTCTTAACGAGCAGCGTCTTAGTGAGTTACTTTTGATAAAATGGGTCAAATTTGTTGTCATATCAAACTACAAACATTCATTTATTTATTTTCCATAACAACTTATCCTGCTGGGCGTTGTGGGGGGTGGAGTCTATCCCAGCTGACGATGGGCGAAAGTCGGGGTTCACCCTGGACAGGTCGCCAGACTATCACAGGACAGGAGGTAAAATCAGAGAGCAGCAGGCCGGTAGTGGAGATGTCTGTGACTCCACGGCGGCGGATAATAACTGAAACAGAGTCTTTGCTTCATGTTGTGTTCTCTTAACAACCTCCACAGAAACTGTGAGGAGAAGCTGACCAATCACAGCTCCTGTTGTCTCCACGTGATCTCTGCTGTGGTGTGAACCTGTTAAAGAGGGTGAAGGGTCAGTTTGGTTTGGAGACGTCTGACTTCATCGAAAGGCTCTGCAGACTCTAAGGACTTGGAGGAGCTGGTGGACACAAAGGACACAGACTCTGAGTGTTTCTGGTAACTGGACCTTTGAGGAGGAGCTCTGCCCGGGTGGTCTTCATCACAGTGATGATGCTAACTACTAGCTGGTATAAGAACAGGAAGTGGGGTGACCACCATAAAGAGTCCACTTTATGCCCTCAATGGAAGGAGGGGTAATGGAGGACGAGGGAGGGTGACTGTCCATTTCCCTGCCTGACCCTGAGGTCAGTGTTAGAAGGACTCGGCCATCCTCCCTGACTGAAGGCAGAGAGCTGGAACACATCTGAATGTGTCCGATACTCAGTCAGTCTCAGCTGGACTCTGGGTTTACTGATGATTAGCTCATGTTCACATCACACCTTGACAAGGATGGCTCGATGAAGACGACGTGATGAAGACAGTTTGAAAAAGACATTTTGACAACGACAGTTTTAAGACAATTTAGTGAAGACATTGTGACGAGGACAGTTAGAGACAGTTTGGGCATCATATGAGACAGACGGCGTGTCCATGATGTCATCCGTCCAGTGCAGGGCTCAGCTGCTCGTCCTCTGAACTAACTATAGCTCCATTTATCTGAACAAATTAACTCAGACATGATGCAACATTCCTGCAATGAATCCTGGGACTTCCCTCCGTCATCTAATCATCATTCTTCTCTGCTCCTGATGAGCATCATGTCTTCACTGATGGGACGGACTAAACACTTTCAGTGAGTTCAGAAGGAAGAAGACAGAAGCACTGAGAAGACAAAGCAGACTGTCCTCATTGGACTGATAATAAATCAGGACATGTCCATGTGAATATACGTGTTGTCTGTAAGACGTGACTCAGTCTGATGATGGAAGTTTTTCCTTTGGTTATAAAGTCGTGTCAAAGGTTCTGATTCTGTGGAAAAGACGTCTGTGCGGACACATGGACATTCAGGGACGATCCAGCGTGGACATATTTACCACGATTCTGTTTTCATAATTCACTGAAACACGCTCTGGTTCTTCTGTTACACTCTTCCTCCCTCCTCTCTTCCTCTCCACATTCAACCTCCCACTTGATGGCTTTCGATTTGTCTTTCCATTTTCTCCCCTGTAACCCCCCCCCCCATCAGACGGATCCTGTTTCGGTGTGGGAGTGGCAGCAGCCTGCTCTGGGCTCTGATATCGGCTCGTTGGACAGCTGCCATGTTGATCTGCAGTGAGACGTTACAACCGCCACACATGATATTTAGAGAAACATGGAGGGAGAGACACAGACGGAGGGACGTGTAGATGGACAGACCCAGACTGAGCGGAGGGACATTAGTGCTGTTACACTGAAAACATACGTAGAAAGAAACAAAAAGAATGACGGACACAGAGACAGAGGGAGTCTCGACAAACAGCTGTTAAACTGAAACAGGTTCAGAGAACATTACTGACTGAGAACAGAGTCAATGAGGCAATCTGAAAAAATAAAATCCACTATGAACAAAATGTGGCTGCAGACATGCAGGCAGGTGCACAGGTTCCAGCCTGGTGAGACCGTCCTCATGCTGTGAGCTCAACGTTCTGTTTCACAGACTTGCTTCGTATCCAGAAGTTGCAATCCAATCAGGCCAAGTAAGTGTTGAGATAAGTGGTTACCTTGTTCACACCTGGACCCATCTAATACTGAAAGTGTTTGGGGCAGCGAGTCTGGACACCAAACAGAATGTTGAGCTGATGTCATCAGGACGGTCTTATGAGGCTACACATGCACTGTAACAGCTGTTAACACGTTATGTGACAGTAGAAGCAGAGATGTTTGATCAGTAAATGTGGACGTTTGGAGTCACTACTGCAGTCTGGTTTGGACAGAACACTTCTGTTTGACGTCCACAGTCTGGTGACAAAGTCTTCAACTCAGTCGGCCGTCAGTCAACTCAACAAACACCAAAACTAGCAACCCTGACACATATGCTAACAGCAGCACGCTAACTCACTCACCCTGAGGACTGACAATGCTGCTACACATCCTGAGATATTCACTGTTAATCAGTCAAAATGCAGATGTCGCTGCACAGGACACTTCACTTTGAAAGAACTGACCATGTTTCTGTTCTGATGACGGACTGAGGACACAGAAAACAAACTAAAAGTGCTGCAGTGAGTCAGAAGATGGTTTTATTTAACCCAGTAGCAGAAAGTCACAGTATGAATAAGTGTGAGCAGCACAGAGAGCAGCAGTATGCAGCGATGGATCAGAGTATTCCCCTGCGGAGGGTTCAAAGCCAACAAGCAGGTAACAAGCTTACACACAACAAAGCCTTTGTTTTATCGGCCCAACACCCAGTGAGCAGTGTGTTAGTGCCCCGCTCTGTCTGCAGTAACAGCTATTTCATGTTTTCAATTTCAATGTCAAGAAGTGGATTTATTGAGGATGATTCCACCTCACAGCGTCAGGTGAAGGCTGAATACCCAGAGAACTCAGAGAGTTGTTTCTGAGCATCAAGAAACCTTCAAACACTTCTGCAAAACTATAGAAACTGAGAGGAGTAAATATGAAGATCAGTGCCGGCAGCAGACGTGAAATTCACCTTCTATCAGCTCATGTTTGCAATCACTGCAGCGTTGCTACACATCTTTAAGTTAATATCATCTTTAACTGTGTTTTTGATGTGATGTATTCTGCTAAAAGATACAGTCACCTCTGAGCACTGATATTATAAGATTTATTCAGCTGAACGATTGAAATGAACGATGACAACAATGTTTTTATGGATTCGCTTCTTGTCGTCTATCTGTTGATCCACCACTTTAATCCAAACTGAAACATCCCAACAACTACTGGATGGATTGTCATGAAATGTGGTTCATCATTCCTCTTTTGGATGTGTTTTAATAATTGTCTGACTCTTCTGATCCAAACTGAGATGTCCACCTTAAAACTGAGATGTCCACCTTAAAATCTGAATGAAGCGAATTCTCCTCTGCAAACTTCAACTGATACAAACTGTAATAAAACACTTTTACAGAAAGGATCATCTTTTCTATGTTAAAAATATAAAATTGTTCATACATTTGGGTAAATTAAAACACATTGTAAACAGTTCATGTCAGGATATTAAACACTGATTTCAATCTTTAGAAACTTCCCAATTTGGACTAGCATTGAAAATAAAGTTTGTCGGATCTGAACAATGATTGGCTGATTAAACATGCAGTTACTGATAAATGGATTATTTTTTTCTTTATTTGGGTCCCATCAACTTCAACACAGAGGTTGCCAGTCTTCATGGCTCCAAACACACACGAGTTAAATTAAGAAAACACAAACAAGTTAAGATGACAAAGTATTGATGATAAAGAAAAGTCGAGACAAACTAAACAGAAAGATAGAAACGAAGTAAAATAAACTGACGTAAGAAAAGGTCGATGACAGAAACAAAAAGCTAACAGTCGAAATAAAAAACAAGAAAAAGAAAATAAAAACAATAACTGAAACAGAAACAAACATATCTTCAGAATGATGAGACAGCAGCAGGACCGGTGCAGCTTAAGAAGCTAAATTCAATAATTATTCCCTTTAAGTAATAAACATGGTAAAAAGAATCATCCTGGTATCATAAAGGGGACCATGTAATGTTGTCTGTAAAGAGTATCATGAAATACTCTAAGAACAACAATACAATAAAAGAGTTACCCCGAAATACTGTAGAAAAAGGGCTATCATGGAATACTGTAGGACAGATTTACCCTAGCATTTAGGGGAAAAGAAGTACCCTGGAACACTGTAGAAAAAGGGGTACCATGGAATGCCCTTGAAAAGAGTGACCCTGGCATTTGAAGAAAAAGATGTACCCTGGAATACTGTAGAAAAAGGGGTACCATGGAATGCCCTTGGAAAGAGTGACCCTGGCATTTGAAGAAAAAGATGTACCCTGGAATACTGTAGAAAAAGGGGTACCATGGAATCTTGTAGGAAAAATCTACCCTGGCATTTGAAGAAAAGAAGTACCCTGCAACACCGTAGAAAAAGAGGTACTTTTGAATATAGTAGGACAGAGCTTCCGTGGAATACTGGAAAACAGGGACCATGCAATATTGTCGGAAGGTGATGCCCTGTAATCTTGTAGGACAGGGGTACCATGGAATACTGTAAGAAACACCTACCCAGGAATGTCGCAGGACAAGGGGTATCTTGGAATACGGTTGGAAAGGGGTGATGTAGAATATGTACATCTTTTGCACAGTGGCAATCTTTGTCAATCGTTCTCCGTCTATAATTTTGCGCCCTACTTGAGCCATGCCCACCTCTATTTATTTTTCACCCCTCTCTCCAGTTCTGCTGTATTAACACCGGGTTTAATATATTTTGCTTCCATCTCTCTGCCCTGCTCTACTCTACTTCAACGCTACTTAGCTCTCTCTCTACTCTACCAGTAGACTACCACATCCACCTGTTGCACAAAACGCACACAGCAGTGTTTCCCCTAGGATGGAGTTGTAGCAGCGGAGGTGAAGCACACGCATGAAAAATAATTTTCACATGCGTGAAACTTTTTTGTATGCTTGCAAAGCACAGCCTGCTGGGATGTTTCTATGTATCTACTGGCACCAGAAGGGCTCTTTAGGACTAAGTACATACAGTACATGTGTGCACAGTAATGAGCAGGTGAAATGTCTGTCTAGCTTACATATGAGGTGTCTCAAGATTTAGGAACATACAATTGTATTGAATATAATAAAGTAAAAAGTCACTTGACATGCTGCTGTTTTGTGCTATGACCTATTTAAGTGTTGGAAGTTGTTATTTACGTGACAACGCCTGAACGCAACACAAGCTCAGCACGAGTGCCGTGCTGAGCTGCTGTGTGAGCAGCGTGTTTGTCTGTGCGTAACAGCAGTCTGTTGATTATTTACACGCTGTCCATAACAATAACTTTGTCAGCTGACAAACTGCACGGGGCTCGGGGTCAGGTTTGGGCAGGAAAATGCAGCCCGAGCCGCTCTAGCGTGCTCACCTGTGTGTGTGGTGGAACTCCGCCGTGCGCGATGCAGAGAGCAGAGGAGAATTGTTAATGCGTGACCATGTAGAGACAGAAATGACACGATGGCATAACACCATAAATAGTATATTGTTATGTTATTATATGAAGCATCCGTTGCGCAAAATAATATGACTTTAGTGTGTGAACTGACCTGGATATGAAGCGTCCGTAGCGCCAAATAATCAGTTAAAGCGCAAAGAAAAAAAAAAAAATCAGCAGCAGCGGTCATATTTCAGCGCTGCTAGTTGCATATAGGGGAAACACTGCACGGCATGCTGTTTACTCTCAGTGTCCGATAGCTGGCGGTCAAGCTAACACAAGCTAATCATTCAAATGCAGTTCAATTGTCCATTTCTGTTGCACATTCACCCACACTCTTTCGGATATCAGGCTGTAACGGACACCTAAACAACATGTGCTTGGAAGTAGTGTGTGTTGAAACCCTGTCCGTGTGTGTGTCTGTGTGTCCGTATGTATGTGTGTGTCCTTGTGTGTGTGTGTGTGTGTGTGTGCATGCACACACACACAAGGACAAATCAGAAGATGATTCGTTAAATGCTAACTTATGCCAAGTTGTTGCCACAAAAAAAAAAAGAAAAAGGAAAAAAGAAAATGCTAGAAATGTCTGTCAAGCCGGAAATCCGGCGCCACATCGGAGTACTTTAAGCCCTGTGTGTAATGCCACACTTTAGTTTGAGATTTTTTTTTTTTTGTTGCAATAGTTGTGGTGTTACAATTGTACCAGTTCTGCCATGGAACCACTGAGTGCTCATTTATGCTCAGTTCATTAAAATCTGGCCAGAAATTTTTATGTAGCCCTGCAGACAAACAAAAATAAAGACATAAACTCCTTGGCTAGATAGAGAGATTTATTTGGCAATCAGAAAATAAACATAAAACTGCTTCACCTCAAAACAGTTGTCACATATATCTGCTATCAAAGATAGATAGATAGATAGATAGATAGATAGATAGATAGATAGATAAACAGATAGATAGATAGATAGCCAGCCTTTATTGTCCCATGGGGAAATTTGTTTTCACAAACTGTCACAACATTTGGGTACACAAAACACCACCAACAAACACCACCAAACATTGAACAACATATCAATACACACACAATGCACAAACACCACCAAACATTGAACAACCGACACATATATCACACTCAGGAGAGCTGGGTCCATATGAGGTTATTGGGGGAGGTTGTTAAGCGCAGAGATGGCAGACGGGACAAAGCTCTTGTTGAAGCGCACTCGTCTCCATCTCAGGGTCCTGTATCTGCGCCCAGACGGCAGCAGTGTCAAGTGTGGGTTGAGAGGGTGATCCGAGTCATTGGTTATTGTTCGTGCGAGACGTGTGACAGGTTAAAGTACACAACAAAGCAGCAGGTCTATTTCCATGTGCAGGGGCTCAAACACAATATCCATATAATTACATACCAAAATGAGGACAACACTGTATTAGTTTTTGCAAGGCTCCTATTATGAGAGACTAGCAGAGGACCTGATTTAACAAAAGAGATAAGTGAAACAAAAATAAAACCATCTTTGTAATAATGAGACAGCAGGAGGACAGGTGCAGGAAGACAGGTGCAGGTGGACAGGTGCAGGAAGACAGGTGCAGGTGGACAGGTGCAGGTGGACAGGTGCAGGAGGACAGGTGCAGGAGGACAGGTGCAGGTGGACAGGTGCAGGAGGACAGGTGCAGGAGGACAGGTGCAGGAGGACAGGTGCAGGAGGATAGGTGCTGGAGGATAGGTGCTGGAGGACAGGTGCAGGTGGATAGGTGCAGGAGGATAGGTGCTGGAGGATAGGTGCTGGAGGACAGGTGCTGGAGGACAGGTGCAGGAGGACAGGTGCTGGAGGATAGGTGCTGGAGGACAGGTGCTGGAGGACAGGTGCAGGAGGACAGGTGCAGGAGGACAGGT
>NC_065529.1:52367336-52384801 GCF_006386435.1 Epinephelus moara | reverse complement strand
CTTTAAGGGCTCCAGAGTTTCCTCAAGTTCCTTCTTGTGTTGTCGTGCAGCTTCATCGATGGGTCTGAATCTGTGTTTGGTGTGTTTTTCTGAATCTCTGCAGACGACACACACTGGCTGCTGATGGTCCAGACAGAAGAGTTTGAGTTTCTCAGAGTGCAGACTGCAGAGAGCCTCTGAAGCTCTCTGATCTCTCTCCTGTAAGAAGGCCTCACACAGGTTCTTTAACGCCAGGTTTAAAGGTGGTTCAGCCTTTGAAGATCTTACAAACTGGACACTCCTTTGTTTGTTTCTCTGTCCACCAGCTCTTCAGACAGTCTTTACAGAAGCTGTGGCTACATGACAGAACAACAGGATGTCTAAAGACGTCCTGACAGACCGGACAGCAGAGATCCTCCTCTGATCTGGAAGCCATTTAGTCTCTGAGTGAAGCTGAAAACACAGCAGACAGGAAGTACAGTCAGTCATGGCTCCCCTCCCTCCTCTACTAACTTCACTGAAATTTACTTTGAGTGGTGTTTTTAGTCAAATTCACCTTCAGTGTGTGGAGTGTCAGCAGGTTGAAGCAGCAGTGTTGGAGTTTTAGCTGAACTCACTCAGAGGAAGTTGTTAGTTTGGTCTGAAGGTGAATCTGATCGTCCGTCCTTCAGTCTGTGTCTCTCTTCAGTGACGAAGAATCACAAACTGTTTCCTGCTTTGTCTCAGGTGAGTCAGGTGAAAGGTGGAGCTCCGTCATGCCTCTTCTGTTGTTGCTTCACATGTAACACAGGGGTGTGTCTCATTCCAAGGTATTGAGTCATTGCTGGATATGTAGACTCAGTTTTTGCAGCAGGTTGTTCCAGAAGCTATCTTTATGTTTCAAAGCAGTTTGAATGAAGGCTGAATGCACTGGAGGAGTTAAAATATAACTTAGTAAAATCTCTTGAATATTCTGGAGATGGAGGACTATGAAATATTGAGGAAAAAGGGGTAACGTAATATTGTTGGAGAAAGATAATATGTATAGTAAGCAGTGCCATGGAATTGGTTGCTTGGATTAATGTATGTGATAGGTATCACTGAATGTTACTTCTGAGGGGTACCATGGAACATGTAGGCAAAGGGTACGGTGGAATAGGTGGCATGAGATACTGTGTGGAAAGGATACCATGGAATATTTTAGATAAGCAGTACAGTGCTACTTACAATATTGTATGTTAGGTCTACCATGGAAAATTGTGGTAAAGGGAAACTGTTGTTTGGGTGGCAGGTAAAATGTTAAGAAAGGGGTACCATATTGTTTGAATGGATAATATGGAATACAGCATAAGAGGGGGACCATGCAATATTGTTGGTGAAGGGTTCCATTAAAATATTCTACGGAGGGGAAACAACAGAATGGGTTCCAGGGAATACTGTAGGTAAGTGGTACAATGAGATTGGTACATGTAGTGTCATATGGAAGGAGTACAAGGCAATATTGTTCAATAAAAAGGATACCATGGAGTGCTGTATTCAAAGGATCACAAGGAATATAGCAGCAAAGAGCTAAACTAGAATACTTTACTAAAGGAGTACCCTTGCATATCCTAATATTGTAGCAAGAAGTAGCTTGGAATTTGGGTTTCCCTGGAAATTTTCAGGAAAAGGGTACCCTAGAATATCTTACAAAAGAGCTACTCTGGAACGTTGTGGAAAAAGGTACTCGTACTCGTGGTCCTCCGCTTATCCGGGTCGCGGGGGCAGCAGCCTCAGCAAAGAAGCCCAGACAGTCCTCTCCCCAGCCACTTCCGTCAGCTCTTCCGAGGGAACCCCGAGGCCTTCCCAGGCCAGCCGGGCGATGTAATCCCTCCAGCGTGTCCTGGGGCAACCCCGAGGTCTCCTCCCAGTTGGACATGCCCGAAATACCTCCCAAGGGAGGCGTCCGGAAGGCATCCTTACCAGATGCCCGAACCACCTCAACTGGCTCCTCTCGATGTGGAGGAGCAGCAGCTCTACTCCGAGTCCCTCCCGGATGTCTGACCTCCTCACCCTATCTCTAAGGCTGAGCCCTGCCACCCTGTGGAGGAAACTCATTTCGGCCGTTTGTACTCGCGATCTCGTTCTTTCGGTCACTACCCAGAGCTCGTGACCATAGGTGAGGATTGGAACGTAGATCGACCGGTAAATCGAGAGCTTCGCTTTCTGGCTAAGCTCCCTCTTCACCAAAACGGACCGGTTAAGCGCCTGCATCACTGCTGACGCCACCCCAATCCGCCTGTCAATCTCCCGCTCCATCCTAGCCTCACTTGTGAACAAGATCCCGAGATACTTAAACCCCCCCCCCGACCTGGAGTGGGCAATCCACCCTTTTCCAGCTGAGGACCATGGCCTCAGACTTGGAGGTGCTGATTCTCATCCCAGTCGCTTCACACTCTGCTGCGAACCGTCTCAGCAAGAGCTGGAGGTCACTATTCGATGGAGCTAGGAAGACCACGTCATCCGCAAAAAGCAGGGACGAGATCCTCCCGTCACCGAACCTGACACCCTCCACCACTCGGCTGCGCCTAGAAATTCTGCCCATGAACGTTATGAACAGAACCGGTGACAAAGGGCAGCCCTGGCGGAGTCCAACCCTCACCGGGAACAGGTCCGACTTACTGCCGGCCACGCGAACCAGACTCGCGCTCCTTCAGTACAGGGACTGTACAAAACACATGTGGACTGGTTGGTCGAACTCCCATGCCCCGTCCAGCACCCTGGTGAGGGTAAAGAGCTGGTCCACGGTTCCGCGTCTGGCACGAAAACCACATTGCTCCTCCTCAATCTGAGGTTCAACTATCGACCGGACCCTCTTCTCCAGCACCCTGGAGTAGACCTTACCGGGTAGGCTGAGGAGTGTGATCCCCCTGTAGTTGGAACACACCCTCTGGTTCCCTTTCTTGAAAATGGGGACCACCACCCCGGTCTGCCACTCCAGAGGCACTGCCCCCGATGTCCACGCAATGTTGCAGAGGCGTGTCAGCCAGGACAGCCCTACAACATCCAGAGACTTGAGATATCCAGGGCGAATCTCATCCACCCCCGGGGCTCCGCTGCCGCATAGTTGCTTCACTACCTCGGCGACTTCTGCCCCAGAAATTGGACGACCCGCCCCCGAGACCCCCGTCTCTGTTTCCTCACTGGAATACGTGTTGGTGGGATTGAGGAGCTCCTCAAAGTATTCCTTCCACCGCCCGACAATGTCCCCAGTTGACGTCAGCAGCTCCCCGCCCCCACTGTAAACAATGTGAGCAAGTTGCCGCCATCCCCCCCGAGGCGCCAGACGGTTTGCCAGAGCCTCTTTGGAGTCGATCGATAGTCTTTCTCCATGGCCTCACCGAACTCCTCCCACGCCCGAGTTTTTGCCTCCGCGACTGCCGCTGCTGCGCTCCGCTTGGCCCGCTGGTACCCGTCAGCTGCTTCCGGAGACCCACAGACCAACCGTGCCCTATAGGCCTCCTTCTTCAGCCTGATGGCTCCCCACACCTCTGGTGTCCACCAGTGGGTTCGAGGATTAAAGTACCACGGAATATTGTAGGGAGGGGCTACCCTAGAATATTGTAGGGAAAGGACCACTTTGAATATCGTAAAATAGGGGTACCATAGAGTGTTGCAGGGAGGAGCTACCCTGGGATATTGTAGGGAAAGGGGTACCCTTGAATATATGCGCTACCCTGAGGTATTGAAGAAAAGAGGTACCATGGGATGCTTTAGGGAGGGTCTACCCTGGAAATCTGTGAAAGGACAACTCTGGAGCACCCTTGAATACAGGCTACCCAGGATTTTTGTGGGAAAGGGCTACCCTGAAATATTGTAGGAAAGGGCCACTCTAGAATACTGTAGGAGACGGCTACCCTGGAATGTTGTGGGAAGGGGAAAGTCTGGAGTTTGTTGTAAATGGCTACTCTGAAACATTGTAGAAAAAAGGTACCAGAAAAAGTTGCAGGGAGGGGCTGCTCTGGGTTATTGTAGGGAAGGGGGACCCTAGAATATTGTAGACATGAGGGACCCTGAACTGGTTTAGGGAAAGGGACCAGCCTGCCCACAGAGCTGGTCTTCCTCACCAGCCTGTTCCGTTTGCTGGCTTCACCAGTCTTGATGCCGCCACCCAAGCTCAGCACAGCAAAGAACAGTGTACAGGAAGAGGGCGTTGGTGTTGTGTGTCCAGTCTAGTTTTTTGTATTTGCACCCCAAGGGACCAGTCCACCCTCTCCTCTTGCTAAAGCTTGATACCACCCTCTGTATTGTTCCTCGTCATTGTTGCATCAAACAATGAGAGAGTCATCATAAAACTTTCAGAGGTGGCAGGATAAAGTTAAAGCGCAAGTCTAAGCTGTAAAAACAAAAGAGGTATAGCGCCAGTGTGGTTCCTCAAGGTGCACTGAAGTTACTGTTAATTTAATTTCTGAAAGATCATAAATGTTTAAAACAGGCACGTGTTCTTCTTCTGTGTGAGTCAATGAGGTTTTTAAATGCTGTTTTTTGTGAGAGGGTGTTGATGTTGTACCGTACTTTAAATACCTGTTGGTACACGTCTTATCATATTTTATTATCATGCAACTGTATGGGCAGCATACAAGGAATCAGAAAAGGCTGCTGGTCAGTTTTGTACAGACACAGGAGCTGTGATGGTGAAATATATTTATATAAGACTGACATGAAAATACACACAAATACTGTACCGACGAAAACAGAGACATGTGTGAAGAGAACACATTTTCTTTATAGTCCTTTTCTTCATAGACATTTCTGTCTCCGTACATTTACCACACTCATTGTCGAGCTTTAGAGCGTAAGACTGTGTGCGCAGGTGCAGGATCTGTATCTGTATAAAGGTCATTCCTTTTCCCACGCTACAGACGTCCATTCATTAACCCCAACTCCTACTCAAATACTCCTCTGGGTCAGTTCGAGGATGAGGATGTACACTGTTATGAGCCACGGCTGGGTCTACTTTCTTTTGCATTTTTTTCTTGTACATATTTAGACATATGTGTACATAGATTATTGTTTTTTAATATTATGCAGTCAAACTTAGATTTTTCCTTGGCATGGTAGCAAAGTGCAGAACTACTGATGAATAAGGAAACAACAATGTGTTGGATTTTATTAAATGATGTTTCTTTTATATCTGAAACGAAATATATGCAGTGGAAAAAAAGGACAATAATCCTGGTGAAATATAGAGGAGAAATATTAAGTACTATCAAACAGAAATACCTCGAAATAAAACACAAGTACAGTACTTGAGGAAATGTACTCCAGTCAGCAGCACAGAAATGACAAATCAGCTCCACTCCTCATCCCTGAGGATGAACGCTGACAGCCACTAAACGTACATCATGCTCTGCTCTGAGTTCCAGTTTCCTGACTCGTAGCTTTTATTTTAGTAAATAAACCACCTGCATAGAAATATAAAACTGTTAGATGTTAATGAGAGCACAGAGTGAGGCTCAGGCTCCTCTCATCTTCGTCTTTCTTTCTCTTCAGCTTCTGAACACAACGCTGTGCTGCTACTACACCACAGAGTCTCATCCATAATACATCCAGGGCTGCGGGTATTTGAGTGCTTACACCACACACACACACATACACACACACACACACACACAGAGTGACGAGTCCTTGAAAATAAAAAATAATGGAAGGACTCCTCGCGGTGCTTCATTATTCTGACATCATGTCAGTGAGCAGAATCAGGCTTTCTTCACAGAAACAATGACACACACACGTGAGTCACATCATGCTTCCACCTGACGCTGGTTTCAATCTGATGGCGGTTGGATGTGTGCGAGAAAACGACATTCAACATCCTCTTTACATTTGTAAAAATTCTAATAGGGACAAATTCAGCCATGAAACATCATCAGTGATGTTCATGTGTCTGGAGGAACAGCAGGACAGCCGAGTGTCTCTGGTTCGTTAATCTGAGCTCTCTGACAGATTTAGTCAAACAAGACGACGAAAAGGCGGCGGAGGAAAGGCCAAAGACAGACAGACAGACAGACAAGCGGACAGACAGAGAGATGTCACAGACGACACCAGATAAACCTGATCCACAAATACACGCACCGACTGAAATAACTTCAACCCTGAAGCTAAAGTCTCAGTCACTGTTCAAGAAGTGTCAGACAATGCCCCACACACACTCACACACACACACACACACACACACACACACACAGGAAGAGTGTGTCCTTGTACCAAATCAAACATGGAGCTCAAACTGTTTCCATGAAGTGTTTAAAATGTTCTGAATTCACGAGTCATTTCTTAAAGGTGCAGTGTGAAGGATTTTTGAGGAAATATTGTAGAGATGGAAAATAAGAAGTTTGTTTCCTTTAGTGTGTGATCAGCTGAGAATAAGAATCCTCGTGTGTTTGTCACGTAAAGCCCAGCTCAGACCAAAGACTGGCGAAGAGACGAAACTGTTGTAGATCGTCTCACATTAAAGTGTCAGTGGTGTGAACTGGCCGGTCTGAGCTGGACTCAAGCTGGCTGATGGTGTCACCTGACACTCAGCTGGTCAAATGGCCGGTGGCTGGTTTTAAAGCACATCACCTGTTTCAACAGCCAATCAGCTTGTAGTGAAGTCTGCTGGTCATGTCAAAATGACCACAGACGGCGTGTTGGCTTGCTGCAGCAGGTGCTCCGTCCCCACAGAGCCCTCTGTTTCTGTCCTCACGGTGTGCCGGTGTCAGACGGTGGGTCGCTGCTGCTGCTGGCTGTATGTGCTTATGCCCCGCCCACACACACATACATATCATAATTTTCTCTCTGATATCTATTTGACAGTGATGTGTTTTCATGTTTAATTTTGATTTCATTATCACTGTTATTTTTCAGCACTGTAAAGGATCTCTGAGTGTCCTGAAAAGCGCCATATAAATCTGATGTATTATTATAATTATTAAAACATCAACACATTTCTCCTTCAAACAGCTGAATTCATTCAAGATTTCTACCAAATGCTACATTTTACAAGTTTACACTGAACACATCATGAGACCCATATAACTGACCTTAACCCAGAACTCATGTTTACTGAGTAGAGCTTCAACACATCATACTGTGACTCAATACAACCTCCGTCAGCTGACAGCCACCTGCTGCTGACAGCTAGCAGCTAACAGCCAACAGCTAACACCTAACAGCTAACACCTAACAACCTACAGCTAAGACCTAACACCTAACAGCCTACAGCCTACAGCTAACACCTAACAGCCTACAGCTAACACCTAACACCTAACAGCCAACAGCTAACACCTAACAACCTACAGCTAAGACCTAACACCTAACAGCCTACAGCTAACAGCTAACACCTAACAGCCTACAGCTAACACCTAACAGCCTACAGCTAACACCTAACAGCCAACAGCTAACAGCTAACACCTAACAGCCTACAGCTAACACCTAACAACCTACAGCTAACACCTAACAGCTAACAGCCAACAGCTAACACCTAACAACCTACAGCTAACAGCTAACACCTAACAGCCTACAGCTAAGACCTAACAGCTAACAGCCAACACCTAACAGCCTACAGCTAACACCTAACAGCTAACAGCCAACAACTAACACCTAACAGCCTACAGCTAACACCTAACACCTAACAGCCAACAGCTAACACCTAACAGCTAACAGCCTACAGCTAACACCTAACACCTAACAGCCTACAGCTAACACCTAACAGCTAACAGCCAACAGCTAACACCTAACAGCCTACAGCTAACACCTAACACCTAACAGCCAACAGCTAACAGCCAACACCTAACAGCCTACAGCTAACACCTAACAGCTAACAGCCAACACCTAACAGCTAACACCTAACATCCTACAGCTAACACCTAACAGCCTACAGCTAACACCTAACAGCCTACAGCTAACAGCTAACAGCCAACAGCTAACAGCTAACAGGTCACAGAGCCCACCCGTCCAACAGTCTCTGGATTCTTCTCGTAGCTGCTCATTAAATAAAGTTTGTGGCCGTTAGTCTGGAGCTCTGATTTTCAGTCACTGATGAGACACAACAGAAAAACATCGACCACTGACATCTTACGAACCATCATGTAAGGAGCTAGCTTAGCGTAGCGTCCTCCCAGTGTGTCTGACTGCAGTAGGATGTTGTGGTTTGGGGGTGGGCGGGGCAGACAGACTGTTTCCTGTCCCGTCCTGTGGGCTGCCTCGATGAGGACATCATATTCAACACTGTATAAGAGGTAGATTTATTTTCCAAATGTAATGAAACAGTTCAACGTATCGTTTGGTTCGTAATGTGTACCGAACCAAAAGCCTCGTAGCGAATGGTTCAATAACAATATGTGTGTTGCCATGATTTAAATAATAATCTATGATCAGTAAAACATTTGTACAGTATCAAAACTAAAATAAATAAAAACAGTCCTGTGTTAACAGTGTTGTTATACTGTTAAACCTTTATTACTGAAGCGTTAACATGACGCAGCACTTTAACTTTAACTTTGATTCCTTTGGTTCATTTAATATGAAATAATTCATCATATTTTATAAAGTGATCAGATGTTTTTTATTCCTGCTGTAATATAAATATATTTAAATGACAGTACAGTATTTGGCTGTGACATGTGGAGGAGGAGGAGGAGGAGGAGGAGGAGGAAGAGGAGGAGGAAGAGGAGGAGAGGATCACAGTATCTGTAGTAGTGAGGGTCCTTATTATCACCGCTGCAGACGCTCCACATCACTGTGTGTGTGTTACACGTTTATTACATGTTAATGTAATGTGGGGATGTAATGTGTGACGTGGGGGGAGGGGCAGGAGAAGTCAGTCCAGTATGACCTCCACTGACAGACACACAGACGGAGCAAATCCTCCATATGATGCATCCCAGGGTGGTTATAGAAACGGCTTGTGTTTCCATGACAACAGAGGAGGATGCCGTGGTGACCGGGCCATCCCCCGTGGTGACGGCTCGACTCGGGGGCGCCTAAGCCTTCTGATATTTTATTGTGGATTTACGCTCTGAGCAGCGGCAGAGACGGTTGATCCAAACACACTGACACACAGACAGCTGACATCATCACCTCACCAACCTGCTGCTCGCCATCAACTCTGATTGTCCAACAGTGACAAAACAACAGAGACCAAATCCAGTTACGTGTCTGTGAGATGACATCATCTACTGCTGCACATGTTTTTACATTAAACACAGTCAGCTGATGCTGCACATGTGCAGTCCCTTTATGAATGTGGACGTCTGAGCTCCTCTCAGGGCTCACTGATGCTCAGTGTAAGATACTTACACAGACAGGACGGAGCCTTCTGTCTGTACTCTGCATTCATTTGTCCACATTTGTGCACGTTTTCTGAAATCTTACAGACACGGACAAAACCACCAGAACCGCTGGAGGTCTTGGAGGCAGAGTAGTGTAATTCAAGCGAGATGCGACCACAGGGGACGATGAAGACATTTAAATAATGTTGAAACAGGACGAATCAGTAACAAAAGAATTCTCCGTCCACATGTCGCAAAGTATTTGATGACCTCACAGACCACGCCTCCATTTAAAGTCCAATATCACAACCTCCTCCACAGTCGCCTCGTCTGTTGTCGTGTGAAACCTTTGACTCCGCCCTCTAGCGCCATCAGGTGGATCTATCAATGCCAACATAAAGGAGGAGGGGAATTATGAGGGCAGTGACGAGTACAATGTTTGAAGACTCCTGTCTCAGGGTTAGGGTTCAGGAAAGGTGTGGCCTGGGTCTTATGCTGTACCAGCAGGGTGTGCACCATCTCATAATCTGCTTATGTCTTTGATGTTTGTGTCTGTGACTCACTGCCGTCTCCTTCCAATCATCCACTGACTGAAACGACCTCACGCAGAAGAAACGTCGGCCCATAAAAACACGACATACGTCAGATTCCACAGAAACGGCGAAGTCTCACTGTGTTATACAGACGAGTCTGTGTCTGATGTAGTATGACTCCGCCCACCAGTCCACCCTGTGGTTGTATGACTCCGCCCACCAGTCCACCCTATGGTTGTATGACTCCGCCCACCAGTCCACCCTGTGGTTGTATGACTCCGCCCACCAGTCCACCCTGTGGTTATGACTCCGCCCACCAGTCCACCCTGTGGCTGTATGACTCCGCCCACCAGTCCACCCTGTGGTTGTATGACTCCGTCCACCCTGTGGTTGTATGACTCCGCCCACCAGTCCGCCCTGTAGTTGTATGACTCCGCCCACCAGTCCGCCCTGTGGTTGTATGACTCCGCCCACCAGTCCGCCCTGTTGACCCTTGACCACAAAATTCTAGTCAGTTTATTCTTCAGTCCAAGTGGACGTTTGTGCCAAATTTGAAAAAACTCCCTTGAGCTGTTCTTGAAATATCGTGTTTACAGGATGGGACGGACCGATGAATGAAGGAGTACGAAGGAAAAACTGGATTTTGTTCTTAAAGTTGTGAAACAAACCGTTCTTTGTTCACCTGTAATGTTACGCTCCATTTTTAAAGAGTGTACATCAGAGTCCTGCACCGGGTCGGGTACCGACAGCTAACCTGCAAAAAGCTGTGTAACAGGTTAAACTAAACTCCAGGCAGGTGGGCAGTGGGTGAGATCAAAAATCAATTTTTGTATTTTCCAGAATAACACTCAGTAAACAGATGTGCAGTATGTGTGTAATTTTCTGACAGTTGCTTTTATTTTGAACGTCAGTGACACCAGTGTAACCTTTGACCCCGTGGTCACATTGGTCAGTGACGTGGAGGACTCCAGCCATGACACTTTGCAGCCCGAGGATGAGGTGGCAGCCTACATGGAGTTCGGGTCCTTTGGAGGTTTGATGGTGGTGGAAGGAGCATGCTAACATGTTTCCTAACCTGGCAGTGATTGAATGTTTTCACCATCCAGTCAAAGAGACGTCCAATTCAAGAACAGAGAACCAGCTTCATGTGAGGGACTGGAGCCTGGGGGGGTTGATCATGTGGGAGGGTCACAGGACTTTTATTAGTGGGTGTGACTTTGACTCAGACACAATGACAGGTAACGGGTCGGTCCTGGTGCTGAGCTTTACAGGTATAGGTGGTGCAGGTTTTCAGAAACGGACCAGAGCAGAAACTTCATAATCCTCCTTCTTCTGTACTTTCACTGGAGTATATCTTTGAGGTTCTTCATCCAACGCTGCAGACGGCGCTCACAGATCGTTGAACACACTGAACACACACACTCTGACTACATGCATTTCATGGTTTAGATCACATTATATATTTGCCTCCTTCGCTCTGACAGCGGTCAGCAAACACCAGCTGTCAGAGCGAAGGAGACATTGATGAAGTTTTTATGAACTGGACCATCTTCAGTCTGTTAACCTGTATGAGATTAAAGAGATCTCGAACACAACAAACCAAGACAACGTGAAATGTCTCCACAGATCTGAGGTCAGATTTAAACTGTATGAATCAGAGATCCACAGGAAACATGAGAGAAGACTACCAACACCTCGATGTTACTGTCTCTACGTCACTGATCCATCATGTGACTCAGTGACTGTGTCAGACTCACGATGGACAGTCTGAAATATCCTCTATTATATCCTGCCTACATTACCCACAGTGCACCTCTCCCTCTGACAGCTGTGTGGTAGACTGGTGTGTGTAATGATGAACCTTGCAGCAGAGACGAGCAGGACGCCGACTCCTGACTCCTCTCTGACTTCACACCTCCAGATTTTTTTACTTTATAAACATGTGTTGTGACTGACTCGAGTGACATCACCTGAGGACGGTCCTCAGACGTCTTTACACTCCTGTTTAAAACACACTCAGGTGTGAACTCTGTGGACGTCACTCACATGCGTGCAGGGAGAAGTGCTTGCGCTCTGAAGTGTTCCCTGCGGCTGAGGGGATGGCGGGGGCCACGGTCGACCCCAAAGACCCGATGACCGGACGGGCGGCGGTGGAGGTGACGGCTGCCGAGGAGCTGGAGGAGTCTCCTCCCTCTCCCAACAGGTGCTGGATGGAGTGGAGCTGGAAACAGGGGTCAGAGAGCAGGACGGAGGCAGCCCGAGATATCCTGGAGAGGAAGAGGAAGAGGAGGGAAGGCTAATGTTACATGTTTGGTACGTGGCAAAAACACCAGAAGAAGAAGAAGTTCTATGCGTGAGCAGCTCAGTGACAACAACAACAGCTCAGCAGCACAAACACATGGATGAATCAAGTGAGAGCTGCCGACTGTCACCGAATGTGACACTCACGAACTGACACTTTGACACCACACGTCTTTTTACAGTGAGAGATCGTTTGTGAGACCCGGGCAGGCCGGCCGCCGCTTGGGTTTTAAGTCATACTGATACAGTACCGGTACCTGGAGCAGCCAAAAAGGATGACGACAGATTGACATTAAGGTCTGACTTTATTTTACTGCACGCTTTGGAGAAAACTTATATTATGACGTCACATTTTATATGGTCACAGTCAGTGACCATATAAAATGTGACGTCATAACGACTCTGACTGTGACCATATAAAATGTGACGCCATAACGACTGACTGTGACCATATAAAATGTGACGTCATAACGACTCTGACTGTGACCATATAAAAATGTGACATCATAACGACTCTGACTGTGACCATATAAAATGTGACGTCATAACGACTCTGACTGTGACCATATAAAATGTGACGTCATAATGACTGACTGTGACCATATACAAGGTGATGTCATAACGACTCTGACTGTGACCATATACAAGGTGACGTTATAACGACTCTGACTGTGACCATATAAAATGTGACGTCATAATGACTCTGACTCTGACCATATAAAATGTGACGTCATAATGACTGACTGTGACCATATAAAATGTAACGTCGTAACGACTCTGACTGTGACCATATAAAATGTGACATTATAACGACTCTGACTGTGACCATATAAAATGTGACTTCATAACGACTCTGACTGTGACCATATACAAGGTGACGTCATAACGACTCTGACTGTGACCATATAAAATGTGACGTCATAACGACTCTGACTGTGACCATATAAAATGTGACGCCATAACGACTCTGACTGTGACCATATAAAATGTGACGTTATAACGACTCTGACTGTGACCATATAAAATGTAACGTCATAACGACTGACTGTGACCATATAAAATGTGACGTCATAACGACTCTGACTGTGACCATATAAAATGTGACATCATAACGACAGACTATGACCATATAAAATGTGACGTTATAACGACTCTGACTGTGACCATCCATATAAAATGTGACGTTATAACGACTCTGACTGTGACCATATAAAATGTGACGTCATAACGACTGACTGTGACCACATAAAATGTGACGTTATAACGACAGACTATGACCATATAAAATGTGACGTTATAACGACTCTGACTGTGACCATATAAAATGAGACGTTATAACGACTCTGACTGTGACCATATAAAATGAGACGTCATAACGACTCTGACTGTGACCATATACAATCTGAGGTCATTTTACCACCTCAGTCCAAAGCGTCCTGATTAGATCCCTGCAGTCCTCCTCTTGGATGCATTCACACCTGACCTGTCTGAGACCTGATGACACATGACGTGACTCGAGGTGAGAAACGAGATCAGGTTCCACCAGTGACACAGAAACAAACATGTATCAGACAGGAAGTTGTGATGTGATGTTGTCAGCAGGTAAACATCATGACAGCAGTGATGAGCAGCACGACTCCGTCCACACTGAGCAACAAAAACAACTTCTCACATCACTCGTGTTTTTCTGGGAAGAAATCGAAGAAATCCTCTTTTTCTATTTTCACACCTTCACAGCAACACTCACACTGAACCTCCAACATGATGCACACCTGAACGCTTCTTCTTCTTCTCCTCATCTGTCTGTCTCTGCTTGTTGTGTCTCATCCATCCACTGTTCAATCATTCTCATTAATCAAACTCTCCTCCTCCTCCTCCTCCTCCTCCTCCTCCTCCTCCTCCTCTCCCCTGCGGCACCACTCAATCCAACCTCTCTGCATCAATCTTTTATAGCGGGTCTTCCCACCAGACCCGACTCCCACTCCCACTCACCCTCTTTGTCTCCTCTCCTCACTGATACTCTGTTCTCTCCTTCTCTATTTCTGGACTCTTCTCAGAGCCGACCTGCTGTGATGCACGAGGTGCTGCAGGAGGTGCTGCACTGCTGTCTTGGTCGGTGGGTGGATGTTCTGTGTCTCTGCTGACTTTATACTCCGACTCCCAAAATTCCACTTTTCACTCCCCTACATTCACCTGACAGCTGCACTTAGAGGTTCGATGGCGACGGCACGGTACAGTTTGTTTTTTGTTTTGTTTTATTTTTATCTATTTATTTCACAGTGCAGCTTGATAATCTATTATTATTATTATTATTATTTATTATTACATTTTTATTTATTTAGTTATTTATGCATTCATCTATCACACTACAGCTTGATACACTATTTATTTATTTATTTATTTATTAACACTACAGGTTGAAACAGTCTGTTTATTTTAATTTTAATTTATATTAATTAATTTATTGATTCATGATTTTTTTACACTATAGCTTGACACAGACTATTTTTCTATTTTATTTTATTTATAACTTTATTTATTTACTTTACACTACAGTCTGACACAGTGTAGTTTGTTTTCTTTTTATTTTATGTATTTATTTTACACCACGGCTTGACAGTCTTTTTTTTAAGTTAAGCGCCGTATCATGAATCACGCGTTATTAACCAGTGATGAAATGAGCGTCACAGACCGGCCAGTTCTTTCGTCCGACCCCTGCATTGGTTTGTTTCTTTAGGGCAGTGTTACACTTTTTTTCTGACACCTCTGTGTGTGTGTGTGTGTGTGTGTGTGTGTGTGTGTGTGTGTGTGTGTGTGTGTGTGTGTGTGTGTGTGTGTGTGGCTGGATCAGAAGTCTTTGTGAAACAACAACGGCCTTTTCTATCAACCGACCCTGAAACGCTCTGTGACAAGCTGGAACCAACCTCAGCAAAGCTCTTCTTCAGACTTCACAGCAGGAGCTTTGTCTCTGAGGCTGCTGGAGTATCAGCTGCTGACGGACTTTAGAGCACAACCAATCAGGACTGTGGTTCAATAAGGACGGAGCGTCACTGGGAACAAACTCAACATCCTGGTCCACTCAGTCCTGTCCCGTCATGAGACACTGTGGGGACATCCACTCATTTCATTCTGCGTCTTCTCCAGGCAGCGTCTGCGTTGTAATGTTTTAATCTCCGTTATTACTGAAGTGAAGAATAAAAGCGGTGACTTTTACAGCGGCGGCGTTCTCTGCTGATAGGTCATCTGTGTCCGTCACAGGAGGAATCCTGAGGGACCGACATGGTGACATTTTCAGGTGAAATCTACTCTGACCTTTTCATTACAGCGGCCATGACACTTCACACAGAGAGACTCGTCTCCTTCATCCTGTCCTCACACGTGTCCCTGCTCCACCTGTCCTCTCCTCTCTGCTCCACGCTGACAACGAGAACATCTTGTGACAGATCTCATTGTAAAGACGAGCCGAGTGAGTCACAGCGTACGAGCTGCAAAATGTCACCGACTGTGTTTCAAGTCAACACGAGTCCATTGTGTTCCCTCTTTAATTATAAACCAATGAAAGGGCAAAGAGTTTAGATTGACACGGCTCATTATACACGCAGAAAATGAAAACCACTCCGACATGAATGAATTATAAAAAAAGAAAAAAGAACAATTGAACAAGTTGCAGAGAAACGTCTGAGAAAAGACAAGAGACGTATTCCTGTTTAACCACATGATGGATGACCGTCTGTCACAGAGGACAAATTCTATCACCACATTAATGTTAACTCCACCTGATGTTCAGTCAGTGATCAACACTCGCTCTGAACCAAAGAGATTAAAGTCCTGCTCATGAAGGAAAATCACTCCCAGTGACTCTGAGGACGCTTTCAGACACGATGACAGAAGAACGACTCCTTCACACTGCAGATACTCGCCTCCATATCTGAAATCATACCGCCGCAAGAATCTGAAACATCAGGAAAAGCACTGAACTGAAAATTATTTGTTCTTTAAATAACTGATAAACTAGAATCACCACCCTGTGGTTGTATGACTCCGCCCACCAGTCCACCCTGTGGTTGTATGACTCCGCCCACCAGTCCACCCTGTGGTTGTATGACTCCGCCCACCAGCCTGAAGTTTTATCAATAGGCTCGTTGGAGATGAACTGCGTCTCGCCTGGAAAGTAGACGAGAGCAGGCGGCCGCAGCGGGGGGCAGTGACAAAAAGCTGCGGTGAAGTTTCCAGCAGCCTTCAGTCCGTACAGGAAGTCACAGACACACTAACATCCTGTCTGGAATGATGTCAATTCATTAAAGTGATCAGACCCATATATCAGTTTGTTTTCACCATCAGTCACACAACATGTTTCTGTTCACACAATAAACCTTCAGATCAGACAAATACAATCTTAATCTCTAAAATACAACAAAAATAAGTAGTTTATCTGAAACGTCATCTTGTTGAGTCGGCATCTGAACCAATCAGCTGTTAGATCAGGTGACAGCCAGGCGGTGCAGTCGGTGGAGAGCAACTGCAGCGCCTGGCTCTAAAAACTGCAGCCGCCTTGCTCTCGCGGCTTTATCGCCATCCACTTTTGTAATACGTCAGAGCAAGTCGGGATGAAGTCGGACACAAAACTAACCAGCATGCATTGTGCTCCGATCGCCGGTGATCGAATCTGCGCAGGCCTGGCTCATCTCGAATGAACCTAGTGTCTCAGCAGCAGGGCTCCACTGATACAGTTTTAAGACAGAGGAGGTCTGATACAGATTTCTTTTGCACTCCAGCTGCTTGTTGACAATGTTTTGCCCAATGTTTAATATTAAATCTGAACACAGGAAGTATTCATTGTTATTTCACAGAGCTGTGATCTGGTCTCTGAAGTATCTGCTCACTGTTTGACTTCAATATTAGGTGTGTGAGGGCCAGGTTGGACCCTTTGGCGGGCCAGTTCTGGTCCCCCGGGCCGTAAGTTTGACACCCCTGGTGTAGAGTATTGTTTTTAACAGCAGGGTGTTTCTACTATCAACTATCTTTGCAGCACTTCAGCAGGAAAAAACAAAAACGGCATGACTGACTGTTTCTCTTCTTTAAGTCTCTACTTTCATCCTGTTTGTGGAGTGATGTTTGGTTAAAAAAAAGAAACCAACCTGACAGTAGATCAGGAGCCAGAGCCTTCAGCTATCAGGCTCCTCTCCTGTGGAATCATCTTCCTGTTACGGTCCGGGAGGCAGACACCGTCTCCACATTTAAGACTAGACTTAAGACTTTCCTCTTTGATAAAGCTTATAGTTAGGGCTGGCTCAGGCTTGCCCTGTACCAGCCCCTAGTTAGGCTGACTTAGGCCTAGTCTGCCGGAGGACCCCCCTATAATACACCGGGCACCTTCTCT
>NC_065529.1:52358603-52366988 GCF_006386435.1 Epinephelus moara | reverse complement strand
TTCCCGTTTTTTTTTCCCCGTTAAAGGGTTTTTTTTGGGGGAGTTTTTCCTGATCAGCTGTGAGGGTCATAAGGACAGAGGGATGTCGTATGCTGTAAAGCCCTGTGAGGCAAATTGTGATTTGTGATATTGGGCTTTATAAATAAAATTGATTGATTGATTGATTGATTGATTGATTGACTGACAGGAAGTGGAGAGTTCACATACAAAGTGATGAAAACAAAAAATCATGACAACACCAAACAGTCTAAAACATGAAACCAGCTGAAGATCAGTTTCCTCTGCGGCGATGAACCTTAAAGCTGCTCGCAACTCTGCACTTCCTCTCAGATCTGTTAACCAGCGGACAGACACTGTTCGAGAGCAGCTGGTGAACACAGTGAAACATTCAGTGGCTACAGACACTTCCCTCAGGACTCGGTGGAAACTCCTCAACTACAAGAGCTTTTTAAAAACACACTCGGTGAGCTCCGATCAGGGAAACTCATAGAAGGTGAAACAAAGAGGATTAAAGTAAATTCCACCTGCTTGTGATGAATCTGCGTCCTGTCCCTTTAACTGCGTAACTAAAGGTTAAATAAAGGTTATAGTGAATAATTATGCAAACAAGGCATGTTGAGACATTTATACACTCGGGGAAAAACAGTATCTGTAGACAGAGCCTCTCCTGTCTTATGAATATTTACTTTGGACCCTAGAAAGCAACATTTATGAATTTAAGATACTGAAATCTACTTTAATTTAATTTTCACAACAGCCAGCACTGCAAAGAGATCTTAAATAAAAAGACATACTGTTTTGATGTCCTCCAGTCTGGTTTTGGATGACACCACAGACGGCTCTCGTTAAGGTCTCACTGACATCCACTCAAACACAGACAGCAGCAGAATCTCAGTATCAGTATTTCTGGATCTCAGTGCCGGATTTGACACGGTGGAACATATTACTAGACCGACTGGGAAACTGGGCGGGACTTTAAGGCACAGTACTAAACCTGGTTTGATTCCTACTTAAAGGACAGGGACTACTTTGTGTCTATAGGTACATCTGAGTGGACAAAAATGACATGTGGAGTTCCCCAAGGCTCCATACTGGGACCTTTTCTGTTCTACATCTAAATGTTTCCACAGGATCACATTATGGAAAACAACAAACAAACAAATTTACATGACCTTGTCACCAGAGGACGATGGTCCAATACAAGCTGGATGTGACACAATGTTCTTCAGTTAAACAACGAAAAAACTAAGGTCATAGTTTAGGGGGGTGGAGCCTATCAAGGCTGACACAGGGAGAACATGTCAGAGCACCTGGAGGAAACCCACACTGACACAGGAAGAACATGTCAGAGCACCTGGAGGAAACCCACACTGACACAGGGAGAACATGTAAACTCCACCAGAGGGGCTCAAGCCAGGAACCCTCTTGCTGTGAGGCGACAATGCTAACCACTGAACCACCGCACTGCCCTATCTATTCATTTATCTATTGTCGTTCTCTTTGAGTATCCAGAAAAGTGCTCTATAAATCCATATAAATATTATTATTATCATTATTATTACTATCTTTGCAGTTTGGTGATGAAACCAGTTTGACTGCACGGTGCCTTCATGAGGAAAAAAATGTTTGGATAGTCAGGAGGATTCATCCTCTGGGGAACATGAGCGTGCGGCTAACATGCTGCTGACATGACAGAAGAATGATGTTTGAGTACAGCCATCATCATCATCATCATCATCATCATCATCATCATACCTGCAGCTGACTTATCATCATGAATATGGAGGTGAAAAATGACGTGCTGCACCTTTAGTCACACCGACGAGCAGATGTGGAAATAACAAGGTGTCTGAAGTGTTTATATGAAAGAGTCATGTAGAGACACTGATCACCGACACGTGTCTGTTTGCTCTGATTAATTATATTCATTTAGATTTTAATAAACAGCACTAATGTATGCAGAGGAGACATCTTTCTCATATGCATCTCTCTCTGGCCAATCAGATTCCAGACCCCCCCCCACCACACACTCACACACTCACACACTCTCACACACACACACACTCTCACACACACACACACTGTGGCAGCATAAGCTTCAGAGAGGCAGAGATGAAAACAACAAAGTGTGCGGGCCTGAAACAGAAACAGGAAGAGACAGAGAGCGAGCGGAGCAGTAAAAGGAGGAGAACAGGAGGAGGAGGAAGAGGAGGAATAGGAGGAAGAGGAGGAGGGTCTGAGATGGGCGGAGGATGCTGAGGGGAGAGAGAGAGAGAGAGAAAGGGGGAGGAGGAGGAGGATTAAACCAGAGTGGAGGAGAGGAAGAGGAGGAGGAGCTGGGAAAGCACCAGAGGAGGCAGACGCAGCTCACAGCTGAGCTGAGAGTCAGACAGGAAGCAGCTCGACCTGCGGCTCGCTCTCACATCTGGAGAGGAACAACTTCTCCTGTCTGAGAGGTGTTTCCTTCTTTCTCTGAGCCTCAGAGGAGGAGAGCAAGAAGACGAACTCACAGCTGCACGTTTCACAGATTTCTCTTCTGCATGAAAATCTCTCCTCCCACTGCTGAGGGGAAAGAAGAAGAAGGAGGAGGAGGAGGAGGAGGAGGAGGAGGAGGAGGAGGAAGGGCTCTGCACATATCAGCCGGAGGACAGAGACACAGAGCAATGGAGCAGTGAGTGAAAGCTGTGAAGTGAAGTGGACAGGATGCTGACTTGTTTGAGAATCTGATGAGAGACTCGGGGCGAGCTGTGGGCGGCAGACAGCTGCGGCCGCGATTCACAAAACCTGACTTGGCACAAAATCAAAGAGATGCTACAACTAAGACGAAGCTCGCGCATCACGAGAGGAGCCACTGAGTGAAAGTTGAAGCTTTGACAGTTTGCTCTGTTTACGTCTGGAAAATGAGTTTCATGTCCACATGAAGCTCGGACGAGGACGGCCCAGAGACATCAGGAGGGGACATCTGTGCGTGCTGGAGGTACGGAGGAGCAGTTATGGGCTAAATGGATTTCCAAGAGGTGAGAAGAAGTCATGCTGAACGCCATGCGCTGCTGCTGCTGTCACCATGTTTTCTCTGGACAGAATAAAACCCACAACAAAGGAGAATATTTGAACAGCTTCCTGCACCTGCTCTTCTCTCCACTTTTCACAACACCTGGATGAGTTTAAAGCCTCTGAACTCTGACTGAACTCATCGTTCGTCTCCATTATCTGTGTCTAAACACTGCTGGAGACAGAGCTGGATTTGGTTCCACCTGCTGAGCACAAATTATACGAGCAGAGGGAGTTTGTTTGTTCGCAGCGACACACCTGGACCTGACTGCTGGTGCCTTTTTGTTATGTAGCCACCTCTTTTTTTTTTGTTTGTTTGCCCTCTCCAGATGGCTGCCGTGCTGGCAGGTGGATGATGCAGATGCAGTCGCCTCATTCCACATTAAGTGGGTTTCACAAAATAAACGATCAGGCCGGAGCGAGCGGGAGGCAGAAATGAAAGCGTGCATCACAGTGACAGCGTGTTTGTGCCCTGTAGCTTAAACACTGTGAAGGTTTCTGTCTCAGAAGTGACGGCTTTAAACATTTACACTGACGTATCTGCCTGCAGCTCAGGAGGCTTCAGCTCCAAACGTAAAGAGACTGGGAGCAGATAAACATGAAAAACAAGTGGACAGAGTCTCACGTGTTTGTCTGTCAGTAGTTTGTGTTTGAATGAGATGAATCCCACAGCATGAAGGATGTGAAACACACATTTACAGAGTATAGGGAGTAACAGAGAGAAAAGCTGGGTCATAGAGAGATTACAAACACATCTGGTGCCCGCGGCCTGCTGGTGGCATCATGCTGAATGTTGCTGGGAGCACTGGTTTTCTGCAGGGTGTGGTGGCAGCAGCGGTTACAGCAGCGTCACCGTCATGGTGGTCTGTTGTTGTCTTGTTAGTTTGTCTCCAGCTCCCCCAGCTGAGCCGCGTCCAGGCCACCATCTGCCTGTCTCAGGGCTCCTCCCAGGCCGGCGGATGCGTCTGTGCCTCAGACATCCTCAGCTGCACCGCCCTGAGTCTGGACCAGGTCCCCAGAGAGATGCCCGTCTCCACCGTCACTCTGGATCTCAGCCACAACAGCATCGTGCAGCTGGACGGGGGCAGCTTTGAAGGACTTTACCGATTGGAGACATTACGGTTAGCGCACAACCAGCTGACCACTATTCACCCGGGGGCGTTTCGAAACACCTCCGGGACTCTGCTCCGACATCTGGACCTGTCGTCCAATCAGCTTCGTGTTTTGGGGCAGCACTACTTCCTGGAATTGCCTGGATTGGAGGAACTGCTGCTGTTTAACAACCGTATTGTCCGTGTGGAGAGCAGAGCTCTGGCCGGGCTGAGCAGCCTCCGCAAGGCCTACCTCAGTCACAACCGCCTCACTGACTTCCCCTTCTTCTCCATCCAGGAGCACAGCCACCCTCACCTGTCCCTGCTGGACCTGTCCTCCAACCGCCTGCCCAAACTGCCCCTGGAGGACATATCAAACTTACCCATCTCAGTGCAGAGAGGACTCTACCTTCACAACAACTCCCTGGTGTGTGAGTGCTCCATGTACGGACTGTTCCGGCACTGGGAACAGAGAGACTTTGCCTCTGTGACAGACTTCAGAAAAGAGTACACCTGTCTGGTCTACGGGATCCAGAGAGGCACCGTACGCTTCTTCCAGCACGACCGCTTCTTTGAGAAATGCAACCTGACTGCGATGAGTCTCGCGCTCAGAGAGCAGAACAGCAGTGTTTCAGTGAAGGCAGGGAGTCCAGTGCTGCTGCACTGCGTGACCACGCTCACCGGACATCATGTGACCTTTCTGTGGGTGTCACCCAATCAGGAGTACGTGGCACCGCCGGGAAACAATGGGTCATTGAAAATGTTCGCCAACGGCAGCCTGGAGATCGTGGCGGCTCGAGCTGCAGATGCTGGGATCTACTGGTGCATGTCTCTGGACCAGCAGCAGCAGCGCAACGAGACGCGGGAGGTCAACGTGACGGTGTTGCCGCACCACGACGAGCCTCACGAGTCGTTCAACACCGGATTCACCACCCTGCTGGGCTGCGTGGTGAGCCTGGTGCTGGTCCTCATGTACCTGTACCTGACGCCCTGCCGCTGCCCTCCCTGCCCTAAAGTCCTGACCACAGCCACCGCCACCCCGAGCCAAGGGAACGAGGCCGGGGTGGGCAGCGCCCAGTCCTCCATCCTCACCCCCACCCCGCCGGCGACCACTGAGGGACCGGGCCGCAAGGTCAGTACCAACAAGCATGTGGTCTTTCTGGAGCCAATCAGAGAGCAGCAGAACGGCAGACTCAGGGCGGGGCCAGCAGGACATTTGGGTCCAGGTTTATTACTAGAGGCAGAGCAGCACTCAAAGCTCCACAACCAGTCGCAACAGAGGGCAGGGGAGACAGACTCCATCATGTCCATGTTCTCAGACACTCCCATCATGTTGCCATAGCAACGGGACTAACAGAGACAGAGACACAGACTGGCACCATCATCACCTGTCACTTCCTCCTCTGCTTCTCCGTTACCTCCAGACCACCTCCCACTGCACCCACTATCACACCCCCTCCCACTGCACCCACTACCACACCCCCTCCCATTGCATCCACTGCACCCACTACCACAACCCCTCCCACTGCACCCACTACCACAACCCCTCCCACTGCACCCACTGCACCCAGCACCACACCTGAGCAGACCAGTATCCCACTCTCTGCTGTCGCCTGGTGAAACAGAACAAGTGCAATTTGCAGATTCTGAATACTGTTAATCAAACAGACACATATTGTAGTTTGCCCAGCTGGAAGCCGCTGAGTCCTACAGCCATAAACCAACGCACTGTGACGGGACGGGCTGAGACAGACTGACAGGGACGGGACGGTGTTGACGGAGAGGACACAGGAGAGAGAGGACAGTACGAACCTGTCAGAATTAAAACAAACCAAAAATAGAGAGATTGTGAAGTCGCGGAGGAGCTGCCTCAAAGTCTGAGCGAGGAAACTGTTTGAGACGAAGTTGAAAGGACGTTTTCCTGCCAACACGACGAGCATGGACCGCTGCTGTCCCTTTAAGCACGGCTTGTACCTTTAATAAACATTTGCTGCGGATGCCTTCTTGTCTCCTACTGAGATGTAGAGAAAAGAAAAAATGTCTTTTTGTAGAGCTTTTAAGCTTTTCCTTTTTTTCAGTCGGTTGATTAGAGCCAAACCAGTGTGTGTGTGTAGTGTCGCTCTGTCACAATGTGAAACGTTTTAGAGTAGACGAGCAAGAGAAGAAGAAGAAGAAGAGCTTTTAGCAAGTAAAAATAGAAACCGTTTTAAAGGATAAGGTTTGAACTCCCATCCCCCTTCCTCCTCCTCCTCCTCCTCCTCCTCCTCCTCCTCTCCTCTGGAACCTGATTACTGTCATCATCAGTCAGTACAGAAGTCGAGGAAAAACAAAAGGGAAATAAATGAATTAGAGCATCAGTTGAAATAATTTATGCTGCAGAAGAAGAAGTGTGTTGTTGAGTTGGAGGCAGTGAACTTTTTATTGCTCTTTTTTTATTCACTCAGTCAGTAAATGTGGAAATGAATCTGTGGAGGTGAATCTACAGCAGGACTGACGGACAATCAGGGCGGACATGTTTCTGTTTTTATTGTCTTCACTGTATTCACTGCCCCCCCCCTCTGTCTGCTTCCTGTCTCCACCTGCGTGTTAATAAACCTCTGTGTCTGGACCGTCACGGGAACGTCTGCCTTCTTATTGTTATCAACAAAGAGTGTGTGTTACATATCATATATATCACCATGGTTACAGCCCCACGCGCCGTCGTACGGTGTCAGCATGGATCGTGAACGACGATGAGTCTCGTACACGGTATTACATCGTGTCATCTGTGTAGTGTGTCACAGTAGACGACAAAGACGACGTCCCAACAGAAAGTCTCGCATGTTTGATTTTCTTTTGGGCTTCCACGACTTCACAGCCGTCACTTCGACCAATAGGAACACAGAGGCTACCAGCTTCATCTAAAACACACGCCTTCATTTATCATTCTGGTTTTAGTTTAATCAAACTTCCTGTTTCTGTTTCAAATTAAAAGCCCCTTTTCATTTCAGCTGAGAGAATCTCTTCATTTTATGAAAAGGCTTTTATTGTGAAACATTTGCAGGAACTTCCTGTGGAGGATTCAGTGACTTGTACGGTTTTCATGCCATAGTACAAATGTAGCTCCGCCCATCTGGTGACACTTTTTACGTAACTACAGTCGTAAAAGACGTCATGGTGGACCACCGTGTCGTCTGACATGTCGGTCAGCCAAGTCACAGACAGACTTTATGACTCCACAGTCGTCTGATCTGACAGAGTGACGGACAAACGTGTCATGGAGTCTGAACCCGGCGTTAGACATCGACACCTTCTCAGGAAATCTGTGGGTCATGTCTTTACTGAAGGATTTCTGCAGGATGTCACAGTCAGTTTCACTTTTCATCACGACACTGGGACGATATGTGTGTGTGTGTGTGTGTGTGTGTGTGTGGGCACATGTTGTTTTATGTTTAGCATGTGAAGTGAAATGAATCACTTCTTAAGATTATATTATTGTGATCGTGAAGCTACTTTCTGTTAGCGCATTAATGATAACTCCCATTATGTGTTAGCATCGAGCTAACACAGTGGGCCACCTGCTTGTAGCTTTCACAGCCGGAAACAGAATAAGATTTATTACCAACAAGTTGTTTAGACGAGAGCAGAAAAACTTTACAATAAAAATATAGAATAGTGACTATGAGTGAGTTGTTGGAGCACTGAGCTGAGCTGAGCACTTAATATTGAATATGTGTAGTTTTAATGCTCTGATAATGTGAATGTCCTGTTCTTACACAACACAGGAACAGGACGGGACGGGGTCACTCTGCTGGGACTCTGTGTGTGTGTGTGTGTGTGTAGAGCTGACCAGGTGAATAGCTTGTTCTCTCCTCTCACATTCAGCCACAGCCTGACTTTACTATCACAACTAACCCTGCAGGAAATGAATAAACATGATTCAGTTTCATGGTGACATCACTCAGATCCTCCTGCAGTGAACACACTCTGTTGTTGTTGACAACGTGACGGCTGATGATCCGCACGGGATTTAAGATTTAAGGCTCAGATCATGAAATACAGTAACAACAGTTAGTTACTGTGAGTGAAGACAGCTGTTAAACTGAATCTGTCTCTTCAGTCTGTCATCAGATTCAGTTTTATATTTAAAGGGATAGTGCACCCAGAAATGTAAATTCAGCCATTATCTACTCACCCATATGCCGAGGGAGGCTCAGGTGAAGTTTTAGAGTCCTCACATCACTTGCAGAGATCCAAGGGGAGA
>NC_065529.1:52306848-52358131 GCF_006386435.1 Epinephelus moara | reverse complement strand
CAAACAATGTGTCATGTGACTGCAGTTGCTTCACATCCAGGTCGGAACACCTTCTCACCACAAACCAACCGCACCAGAGTTCCTTTGGAACCGGACTGAGACCACCTCTTCAAGAAGGTCTCAGTCCGGTTGTTTTGGTGTGTTCACACCTGCACAAACCAACCTGAGTTAGACTGAACTGAACCAAACAGAGCAGGTGTGAACGCAGCCTGAGTTTATCTTGTACACGTTACAGGTGTTATGTGGCGTCGTGCTGCCACAGAGCCTGATGAGGTCCAGTCAGATGTGTGAGAAGAATCCTCGCCATGTTTCAGGCTGTAGAAGCTTCTGTGTGCTGACAGAGGAACAAAACACTGAACCATGATTTAACCAGAGACGTCAGGAGACATGGACTGTTTCTATCACTTCATTCTTCTTCTTTTCAAACGTTAACAACACATCTGGTGTCTGAATGAGTTTTGATCTCCTTCAGTTCAGTGATATGATATTAAAAAGGGGCGGGACTTAATACGTATTCACTTCCTCCTGTTTCCTCTCAGACATGAACTCATGTTTCTCTGTGGTGAAGAGAAAATACATCTACAGCTGTGTGTGTGTGTGTGTGTGTGTGTGTGTGTGTGTGTGTGTGTGTGTCCCATCACTGTATTATTTATCACGAAGGGTCAATATTGTCACAACGAGCAGAAGGGGATCACACACACACACACACACACACACACACACACACACACACNCAATATTGTCACAACGAGCAGAAGGGGATCACACACACACACACACACACACACACACACGCCTTCAGCTATGCTTTCCACTAATTAAGGTGTGTGCGTGTGTGTGTGTGTGTGTGTGTGTGTGTGTGTGTGATTATGATGTAGTGGTCGGTCAGATCTGAATGATGTCATGTCAGTATATCAGCTGTTACTGTGTTCAGTAACACAAACGTATGTGTGTGTGAGTGTCGTGCACGTGAACATGACTCCAGCTTCACAGTGATCCGTCCCCTCACACCTGTATATACACACATGTATGTTCGGTCTGTCAAACGATGAGTGGTTTTAATCCTGATCAATCATATTTCTAATCACAGCTCTGAGTCCATGTCAACGAGGTGCATCAGAGTCCTGATTTGGAGTCAAATGAACGAGACTGACTTTGTGGTCTCGACCTTTAGTCAGCGTCAGTGTGCCGTGATGTTACTCTGATGACTCACTGACAGGTCTGTGTGTGTCAAACTGTTTTGACCTTCATCACATTGCGTATGACACGTTAACACAGACAGACCTTATAGATATATAATTACACCATGGTCTGGGTGAATACTGGATTCTGATTGGCTGCTGGTGTCTGTTAACACCTACTGAGGTGAAACTCTGAATCTTGTTAGCATAACGTTAGCTTTGTGGCTAACAGCTGAGCCAAACGGTTCCCTGAGCTGGGTTAGATTATCTCCTGCTGCTGAGTCGTATCTACGGTTCGTCCTATTTACTGGAGCAGTGAATAATGTTTCCATTGTGTCAGGACCTTACGGGGCGGTAATGACTGTTCCAGTCGAACCCTCAGGTGTTACCATGGAAACAGAGTCATGGTTTGTGAACACTTCAGATTTGGACTGTTAAAAGTTTAAAAATATGAATGAATATTCTGACTCTGTATTTCTTCAGTAGTGATCATGGTGTGAGCGGGATGATGGCGACGAGGTGTTAACGGCCCTGTGGAGGCAACATCCTGAGCGCGTGTCGGACACAGAGATAATGGACACCTCGTCAGGCATCAGCCCTTACACACACATAGATAATTTACAGTTTTTTTCCCACCAGAGTTTATACTTAGCCTCTGTGTGTGTGTGTGTGTGTGTGTGTGTGTGCGTGTGTGTGTGTGTGTGTGTGTGTGTGTGTGTGTAATTAGAGTGTGTAATGGGCTGAGACCGGAGGAAATGTGTTTATTAGCTGCTGAGTCTGAAGGAGCATTAAGACCTGACGAGTCTCCTCAGCACGTCTCTACGAACCACTGACTCTGACTTTAAACTGGTTCATCTCACACTCACTGAAACTCTCGTTAACTCATTCACACACAACACGTCTGTGTGCAGAGACACATCTACAGTATTCACAAAACATTTTCACGTTGCACCGGTGCATCTTCACTCCATATTAAACGAGGTCTTCTCAGTGAGGCTGTCTGCACGTGCACTCACTTCCTGTTCTGACTGAACTTTAAACAGACGACAGAGAAAGAAAGACAAAGTGTTATACCTTCTCAAATGAGAAAACAATCTCAGGTAACTTATAGATCTCTCTGTTGTAGCTCCCAGACTGCATCACACCACCGTCTCTAGCTAGCTGTTAGCATCCCACAATTCTTAGCAGAAACATTCGTCTTCCTGTCTGTTTCCCTCCAGCCACACGCCCACTTCTTTAGGTTTCTGTGGTGAAATGAGGAGGTATCATATCTGTAACTCCTCATTAAACCTCATGAATCAGCTGTTCCTGATTCCAACGCAAGCGACAGAATAAAAATAAAAACAGGGCATCAGACTAAAGTTCAGCTCAAAATGGCGTGCTGCATCACGCTGCGTCGCGTCACAGTTTGAACAGTCCAACAGAAAACAATGCAATCAGACTGATGTAGTCACACACACTATTAACACAAAGAATGCACACCCACACACACACACACACACACACACACACACAGAGCGATGCCTCATTAATCTCTCCTGTTCGTTTCCTGCCTTCACGCTATTAGTCAAATCCACAGCGTATCAGCAAACATCTCCAAAGATGCTCTGCAGCCATAAATTACCTCTGAAACCACTGATCATGATGCAGATCCTATAAACTGAGTTAGACCTTGAAGAACGGCCCGCACAGTGAAACATGGAGGGAGGTGAGGTCACATCCTGCAGGTATATTTCCCTCTTTGTTAAGAAGATGAGGTCTTCACAGACGTGTGACGTCAGCGTGTTTGAAAGACATCCTTAAATCTGCTCAGGACTCAAAGAACAAAGATTCATCATGTTTTTAAGCTGCTTCAGTTTCACACTGACACAGTGACAGCAGACACACACACACACACACACACACACACACACACACACACACACACACACACACACACCCACAGACAGACACACAGACAGACAAGGAAACCATAACTGAAGGAAAGGTCATGTCGTGTGTCCTAGGCAAGTTAAATAATAATAACATGTACGATTCAACTTTCTAACTGAACTGCAGATGCACCAATTGTGAGATGCAGCGACGACACTGATACCAATGTTTAAAAAAACAATTTGACAAACAGCTGATACCGATGTTTGATATTTCTTCTTCGTTTGTTTCCAGGGAAACACAGAAATCTACACTATATAAAACAAAGTCCTTCATCCCACCTTTGAATAGCACAAATTTAATAAGACACATTTATGAAACGACCTTTGACAGAAGCTTTTTACTCTATATATGATCCATCATAATCTCTGATATCTGTTTTACAGTGCTGTGAAAACATCGACACATGTCTCCTTCAAACAGCTGATTTATTCAAGTTTCTCACCAGAAGCTTAATTTTACCAGATGACATTGAACACATCACGTCATGTTGCTGTGTAGTTGTGTTGTTGTGCAGAATACTTTTAGTAAAAAACAGTAAAAGATCAACAGTTTGATTTTTGTTCTCTTCCTATCATGTGTGGCGCCCCCTGATGGATGACGGCGCCCTTAGCACTCGCCTGCCCTGCCTATGACACGGGCCGCCACCGTCAGTGACAGCGTTTGAATATTGCGTTGGAGCCAGACTGTGGCGTCCGCTCTAACGGAGTTAGCGGGGCCTGTAACACATCACATCTCTGTAGTTTCACCTTTGACTGAAGAATCTTTGCAGCACATTAAAAACTGACATCAGGAGATGCTGAGTGACGCTTTGATCTGAATGTGGGTTTGTTTTCCTCGTTATTTGTCTCTGAACAGATCAAAGTGTTGACACCAACAGTTTCAGACTTGAACAGTGATGACTGACGCACAGAGTCAGAAACACTCAACCAATGAAATAAAAGGAAGCCCTCTGTCTCCATGAGATGACATCATCTATTTTAAAATCTACTTATTGTTTAAAGACAGAGTTGTAACACTCCTCAGGTCCGTCTGATCCCAAACAGCTGAGAGGAATTAAAAATTCATCTCAAACAAGAGCTCAAGCTCTCAGGAGGTCAAAGTGACACTGAGGTGTTTCCCACACAGACTTTACTCAGCACAGGTACATTAACGCCGTCATAGTCAATCTGACGACTCATTTCAACATGTTGTATTTTTTAAAGCTCCCAAGAGAACGACGCCATCTGTGATCAATTAACGAGCGGACGAGCTGCGATTTGCTCGCTGCCCGGTGGATGTAATTCTCTCCTGTGACAAACACTCTGGAAGGAAGCTGATGATCATCATGAAACAGCGTTGAGTGTTTTTGGATATCAGATCTGAGGATACACAGACTGAAGCTCAGATCACAGTCAGGCTCAGTGTGGCTCTGTATCAGTCAGGGCAGGACTGGTTTGTACGGAGTGTTTCTGTCTGTTGTGGACGTCCACACTGAGGGTGAGAGAGAGAGAGACAGAGAGACAGAGAGAGAGAGAGAGAGAGAGAGAGACGGCTGATATTGTTGGAAAATATGAGCTGTTATCTCCATATTTAGACAGAGTCTCCTGGAGGCAGCTGTTCACATGAAAAGTGACAGAAATAGTACAAACAGAGTTCAGAGCCTCCCAGTGTGTCTCGTCATTTCTGTGACTTCACCAAACATTCACACCATCACCTGCTGTGATTGGTCCGTTCTGCGGAGGTGAGAAAGCAAACTGGGCTTCTTCTCACAGCTGAGGTCAACACTGTGACCGTCAGTCCGTCCTCCTCCTGACAGAGGACGGACTTCTCGTCAGAGCTCGGGCTGGAAGGGTTAATGTGAGCGGGAAGTGAGGAGATGTTCTCAGTGTGGAGCACTTCATGTGAAATGGAGGGCAGAGCGGCCATTAAATATTGAAGAGGTCTTCCCTCGTGCTCCGTCTCTGCTTCAAAACAAGTCAACATTCGGCTGTAACCTGTAAAACAACTGCAGGAAACACGCCGCTGGCGTCAGAGATCAGACAGGAAGGAGATTTTAGTTTCTGGATTCAAGGAGAAAAGTTTACAGAGGAAAAACTGCAATGTTGAGAGGACATAAACTGTCAGCTGTCAGACTTCCTGTAACTCTGACAGCCTTTAAACGCCACCGACGGAAATACAGAACATACATCGACGATTTTTCATTTTCAAACCTTCAACAATAAAACCAACATGGATGCTGGTGTTCTGTCAACACATCCTCACTGTGACCTCGTCACATGTCCACGTTTGGTCATGGACTTTCCACATCCACATATGGCGTCCAAGGTACCCTGGGTGTGTTGGTTGTTGACGTTCTGGGACGCCGTGTCAACTTCAGCCTGTTACATGCATTGTCTGTTTTCAAAATACACTTCTGTTTTCACAGGAAATGTACAGTTTGCATACAGTCTCTTTCAAAATAAAAGCACTACCTCACTATGTACTAGACTATGTACAGAGAGAACGGGACACAGCGTTGGAGGCGGAGCCTCGTTTTGAAAGTTGTTCAGTTGCTACATTACTGACCGAGTAGCTAACTCCCAGTCCAGCGCTCCACTAACTTAAACTGAAACTAATGGTTGAATATTTGTATCGAGATGTCGAATCTGATTCGCCTGACATGACTCTGAGTCTCTTATGATACAAAGGTAAAGAGTTAATGACGACAAACTAAAGCATCCATGAGGCTGTGGAGAACGAGGAGCTGCTGGTTCTGGACGTGTTTCACTCCGTTCTGTTTTCCTTTTCCATCTTTTGTCTTTAAACAATCTCCTTTAAATGATACCCAGAATCCTTGGGTCCTTGTTTTCTAGTGCACAGACAACTGATTATAGTGTGTATGAAAGTGTCTGCGTCTGTACTGAAGTGTGATTGAGGTTTTATATCTCACACACACCAACAGACTCAAACTGCCTGAGGTTCAACGTGTGCCGACACACTGAGTGTGTGAGCTCCTGTTAGAGAGGAGGAAGAGTCGCTGCTGCGTCTCAGTCGACTTCTACATCTGCCCAGAGTCTTGTCAGGTTGAACACTGTGCTCACAACAGACAGACACAAACATGGTTCTTTGACTGTTGTTCAGTTTATGAAGTGATGAAGAAGAGAAGAGGAAGAATAACAGACAGAAACAGAGTGTCTGTGCTGAGCAGCAGTAAACTGGGAGTGTTGGCCACGTCTTGGATGAAGAGCGACGGGAGGGGACATGAGGGAATAAAGACAGAGAGACAGACAGACGGACAGCTGCTGGGTGTCTAAACTTAGTGCTGTGTCAACAACATGGTGTCAAATAAAACACATGAACACAGGACTGAAACACGCACCGAACATCAGGTCAGCACATTCACTTCAGCCGGGAAGTCCACACGTCCAGAATCACTGAGTTTACTAAGTGACAGTAATAAAAACTATATTTCAATATCAATTATCTGGTAATGACTCGTCAGCTAATATTCATGTTGTTTTTTACATTAATACAAATACTTTTGATAAATGTGGTCATTAAAGATACTCTCAGTGTGTGGTGCAGTATTCATCTGCAGAGACGTTCCTGGGTGACGAGAGGAGACAGAGTTAGGCTGCGTTCACACCTGCTCTGTTTGGTTCGGTTCAGTCTAACTCAGGTTCATTTGTGCAGGTGTGAACACAGCAAACCAACTGGACCGAGACCTTCTTGAAGAGGTGGTCTCAGTCTGGTTACAAAGGAACTCTGGTGCCGTTGGTTTGTGGTGAGAAGGTGTTCCGATATATATCACATCTGTTTAGGAATGACATCATTGTTAGATTTTAAGCAGTAGTTAATGTTTTGTCTGAAGGATCCACAAAGGTGTACCTCAGGGAACTGTTTTAGGGCCACTACAGTTCTCACTAGACATCAATGTGATCTCAACACTCAAAATATCATTTTTATGCAGATGATAGTTTTGGTCTGCGATGTCGAAGGTCGTCTGTGTGAATGTGGAAGTTATTCAGTCTCTGACACAATGCAGACTGTGGAGGTCGGACAGAAGCGCCATGTTCATGATATTTTTCCAAAGCGTCGGTTTGTTTTCAGAGTAGCAACAACAAACAGTTACTGTGAGCCGGTGAGTCTGAGCAGACAGAAACACAAAGTACACCACAGGACAGAGATGATGTTTTATACGACTGCACCATAACAAACTCTCCCAACATCCATTAAGAAGGAATCCCCATCTGATGCTCCCGTTCCGTCTGCTCTCTCATTCTCTACTAAAACCTATCGCATCATTTATTCATGAAAACCACAGAGTAAATAAAACCACATCTCTCTATAGCTCCCTTTCTTTCTCACTGCACACTGAAGAACTGTTGGAAAAGTACGACCGGAGATCATCTGCTGCTCTGAAACACGTGGAACAAGAGGAGAAATCAAGTTAATCTCAGACACGTCAGAGTTCAGGGTGAAAACGACTGGTTGTGTTTAACTTCAAACCTGATGACTGGAAGCGTTGCCAACCACCGATCAGTAAATCATTTAAAACACACAGTGCGGGGCGGCCTCCAGCTCAGCGAGCGGAGTGTCCTCCTCATAGAGGCTGAGTCCTCTGCAGCGGCACAGGTTTGATTCCAACCTGTGGCCCTTGACAGAATGACAAAATAATGCCTTCACCTAACATCATAGAGCTACTGTACCGCTCTGCTCTGACGCTATCTCAAACAGCCAGAGAAGTTTCCAGGCGGATAAAGACGCACACGTGTCCGGCCTCTGAGACTTCTTCTCTGTCATGTTGTGATTCATACATGTTACAACTGGATTTTACAAATTATGGTGATTTTCTTTTCGCGTTTCAAACACGACACTGTGAGAAAAAAATTAAATCATTCATTTCTAGAGACTGTTTATTGATGCACATCTCACGTCAGTCTGTCTGAGTTTTATTTAAATACTGGTGACCACTGCAGAGACATTTCGACCCCGAAGTGAATTGAGATCGAAACGTTCCCCTCTGAAGACAGACGTCAGATGTTAGTGTGTGTTTGTGGGATTGTGTGCGGTTGTAAAGCAGCTACAGAGACAGATGTGTCCCTCAGGAGGTGGTGGAGACCAAACACAGAGGGAACAGAGAGAATATTGGACAGACATTCATCAGGTGGACATTATCAGTCATGACACTGCAGCAACACTGGGAGACGTTTGATGGTTTCAGGTTGTTGACTGTGAGATTTTACTGCTTTCATTTCCTCCAGTTTAACCTTAGAGCAAGCGTTGGTCAGGTGACATCACCTGGGACTGATGCTTCTGTATGTTTCCTGATGTTTTATGGATCAAACTGATCGATTGGGAAATTAATCATTGGTTTCACCTCTGCTGCTGTAAACTGTGACGCTAACATGTAACATCTCAGTTAAACGTCTCATTCTGTTTCCTTCCTTCTTCCCTATATGTGTCTCCCTCGTCCTCCTTCATCTTCCCTCGTCCTCCTTCATCTTCCCTCGTCCTCCTTCATCTTCCCTCGTTTCCTTGACTTCTTCCACATCCTTTCTGACCTGTCAGATCTATCCATCACACCTCTACTCTCTGCTTCAGCCCTGAAACTCTCAGCCTCCGTCTAAAAGCCTCCATGTGCTGACCCTTCACCACCTCTGATCCACTCTCACACCCTCCTCCTCCTCCTGTCCTCCTCCTCCTCCTGTCCTGACCCTCCTCCTGTCCTCACCCTACTCTTCTTCCTCCCGTCTTTTCTCTGTCTTATTTTCCTCAGAACTTGTCTCTTCGTCGCTGTCTCCCACCCTCCATCCAAGCTGCTCTGTCGTTTCCACGGTAACAGAAGACCACCGGGATGACAGCAAATCTGCTTCAGCACCAACAAAGACACACACACACACACACACACACGAGTGTTTGTCTAACAGTCTGTATGTGTACGTACGTGTGTGTGTGTGTGTGTGTGTGTGTGAACACTGATGTCTCTGCGTCTTGTTTGAATCATTAAAGTCATTTTAGTGAAACATGATGTTTAGGGGTCAGAGAGCAGAGGACGTCTACCTGGCAGCTGTGCTGATCATCGTATCATGTTTTTTTAACACCTGCTGGTTTCATGCTGTTTAAAAGATGTGATGATAAAGTGAAAAATAAAACAGTAGGACGTGTTTAACTTTTACATTTTACTGACAAAACTATGAATCGATTTACGGAGAAAATGACGGGCAGATTGATCAATGATGAAAATAATTATCAGTTGCAGCCTGAGAAGAGACTGAAACAAGAATAACAACAGACCTGCATAATCATTATTATCATTATATTACCTGGAGTACAGGTCATCTCTCACAGATATGCAGCGTCACTACAAAGCTCCATATTGATACGTGACAGTTAAAATAACTAATAATGATGTGTTGGCCGATAATAACTTTGTTTTTACATGAGTGTAAAAATCAACATGTCTCTGAACGAGCTCACACTCAGGCTCCGCCCACACGTATACAGATGTTTCTGTGAACTGAGTGTTTTGGAAACAATGACGTCGTCTCCTCAATTTGCACATGCCCAGTGCTGCTTTGTGTACTGATGCTTTGCTAACGTTTGGCTAGCACTGCTTGGTCTAAAGACGACTTCACACTTTAACTTTGTGTTGCTGCACCACTTCAAGGGCGAACTGAAGCGTCTGCTGCGCCCAGTGTTTTTTACTCCAACTCAGCGTCTGCGGTTTAAAGTCCACCTGAACTGACAGTTCTGGATCAGGACCAGTGGAACCAGCAGATGGTGGGACACTTTCCAGACTGGGACTGTTGTTGATGAGGATCAGTGGTGATGAGATCTCCAGGAGGAGTTTGAGAAAACTTATCGTTGGCCTGAACACACACTACAGTAGACGGCTGAAGACAGCCAACCACAGGGCCACACTGCCAGCGGGAGCAGTGCTGCTCAGGCGCTGCTCGGCTGCAGAACATCAGAGATGCAGAGTCTCGCCTTTTTTCTGCGTGACGATTTTCAGCAAAACTAGACAGTGAAGATGTTTTTTTGATTCTCATATTGACATCGTACCACCTCTCACTACAGTTTCATTGTTTCTATCTGTCACAGACGTGAATAAATATAAATATTCCTTTATAACTCAACACTTCCTGTCTGTTTCAAAATAAAAGCCCCTGTTTCTGTGAACAGAATCCCTCCATATGTAAACAAGAGGCTTTTTATTGTGAAACATTTGACCGTGTTGTTGAAAATGCAGCGGCTCATTAATGAGACGAGTATCTGATTATAACTGTGGGGATCCAGTTCTCAGCAGCAGCAACACTGTCTGTGTGAACACTGCACGCATGCAAGTGTTTTGGAGTTGTTTTTGCCTTCTGGTGTGGACGGAGATATTTTGTAAAATGCCGGTTGTGTGGACAGAATTATTTTTTGAAAGGAGGGAGAAGAAGTTGGTCTGCAGAAGTATCTGTGTGGAGACGGCCTCAGTTTGACCTTTCTCTACTGACATCCACCGAGACTGAAACATCTGCGACCAGCTGACATCACCCTCTGATCCTTCAGTCAGGAGGAGCTGATCTAACTGAGGTCAGGTGGCACACACAAACAGACAACCATTACCACTGCGAGGATTCACTGGGAATTCTCCAGTTTACCCGACGAGTACTGGAAAGAGAGGAAGGAAAGAGACACAACGTTCACCCGCAACAGATCCAATCTGTCGGAGTCCTGCAGACATCATCAGATTCACAGAGAGAAACATCAGTCCAATCACAGCACACACACACACACACACACACACACACACACCTGAACAAGAACCCTGAAACCTTCCAATAACTGTGTCCCTGAGACTCAATCACTAAATGACCAAACACCATCTTCACTTCAATCAGCAATCAGAGCTGATGTGTGTGTGTGTGTGTGTGTGTGTGTGTGTGTGTGTGTTACAATGATGTTTAATGCATTAACTAACATTAGCACAGATGCATGACACACACTGGCTGAGCGTCAGTTTTAAACTAATGCAAAGTGTTCACTGTGAAAATCAAACTATATTAATTAATAAATGTTAAAGTCATAATTGTGTTTACGTTCCCGTCTGATAAACTTATATAATAAATGATAAAACACTGAAACGATCCACGTGTAGGAAACTGAACTGATGACACGTCTCCTGTCTTTAATTAGTGGTCGTTAATATTCAACTGGTTCGTTAAACACTGCACGAGAAACCAACACAGCGACCACTCAGCTTCACGTCAACATCAGCATGTTGTGATGATGCCAACAGGAAGTTCACATCTGAAGCTGTTAGCATGCTAACATTTGCTAATTAGCACCAAACATGTCTGTAATTAAAACATGAGTTAAAGAGAATCATGTGAAACAGAATGAAGATCATAAACATGTTTATTTACTGTGTTTGTGTATCAAAGTGTGTTAAAGCCCAGAGTCGCCCGGGCCAGGAGAAAATGTTATTGTACGAAGCACATTTGTCCCCCGGGACACAATCAATGGATTAAAGAAGTTATGTATTAACTTAGATTTTCCCTCATGGGCTCGATAAGGAAATTCCAGGATACCTGGAACCCTTTGCTGGAATATACTGACCTCTTACACATTACACCAGACCCAGAAGAGGACTGATCAACTACCCAAATCATCTTCCTTTTTGACTCTTTCCCCCTTGTTTTATTTTATTTTATTCTATTTATTTATTTAATGTTATTTTATTTTATGTATTTATTTTTGATGTGTTTGTTTACTGACTTGTCTCTAAGTGCCTCATGACTTGAGATGGGTGAAGGTACGGGGGTGGGGGGCGGGTAAGCGGGTTTGATGTTTAAAAATTGCCTGTTTCACTTAACACTGTCTGTACACTAATGACTGTTGAAGAGCTTTGAAATTCAATAAAAGAGTTCAAAAAAAGAAAAAAAAATGAAAATGTTATTGTACATTTCTGTAAACCATGAATACGTTACACTTGTATGTTTCATACGCATCACATCAGAGTTTCTAAGGTGACGTAGTGTCTGAGCTGACCGTCAGCAGGATGTGGAGGGGACAGTTGTAATGGGTTTGGTTTGGACCCAACAGCAGCACAAAGACAGGCAGGTATCGTTGGTAACAAAACTTTATTAGCACACGTCCAGGAAACAATGGCAGTAGGCAAAACAGTCTGTCTTCTGGCCGCTGGCCTTTAACAGTCTTTAGTGGGGATTGGAGGTTAGGCTCAGCCGAACCAAACCAGGACACTGGTGAGTAATGTCCGTAAAACTCAGTCTTGTACTCACTCAATGAAGGAATAATCAGAGTCACAGAACTGCAGGAAGCCACAGAGGAGACGGGAGTAACACTCACTCTGTAGAGCTGAATCAGGTAATCACCGGATAGCCAAGGGAGCAGACAGGCAGAATCCAGAAAGGGACAGGCAAGGATTGTGGTTGGGGACGGAAGGCTGAGGTGATTTCCAGGAGATCGGTGAGGCAGGATAGTCGGAGGCAAGCAGGGTCGTAACCGGGAGATCAGGCAGAGAAACGCTGGAGAGTCTGGTGCAAGCATCGAGAACAATCTGGCAATGAATGAGTGTGGAGCAGGGGCTTAAATGCAGCCAGAGCAGAGCAGAGAGCACAGGTGAGAGGAGTTGGCTTGATGAGAGGGGTGTGTCTGATTGGCAGATTGAAGCAGGCAGGTGCAGAGTGGTGAGGCAGAGATGAACTGTGACAACAGTAGATGATGTGACACTGCGGAGAGACGCCTGGCGAGCTGCAGACACTGTTCAACACACAACAGCACTGTTTCTTACAGAGTCATCTTTAGCCACTAAAAGCAGTTATTTTAATCTGAAACATGACATCCCATAATGACCGAGTAGTTTTTGTGCCTAAACATTACAGATCCAACATTCACAAAATTAACAGTTCAGTTATCTATAAAAGCTAACATCAGAAAGTATAATATTTTTTTAAATATTTATTTTTGACTTGGAAAAATATATATTTAAAAAAATATTATCTCTAAAATATAAGAAATGTTGTAATTCCCTGTCTAGTCTCTATTTTATACTGCTGTTAAAACACATCAAGCGTGCTGTCGACTGATAGTGATTAATCTTTCGGCTACCACCAAAGACGCACCCGACGCCTGGTCCAGCTATTGTTTGGATACAAACTTTTCTTTGCTGCCGCGTGAGTCTAAACCCCCATTTATTCATTGGAGATTTCGCCCGTCATCTCGTCAGATCAACGGGAAAAAAATCTCAGTCTCATCATGGGGATTTTTCTGCTACTGGTTGTGTTTTGCCTGCCTACAACTTACAACCATGATTTGCAACGAGGATCGTTGGTGAGTGACTGTAACAGTTTTACGCATACAGCGCACAATCCTTCAACAAAAATGACAACCGACATTAAGCAGGATCTAGCCGGGCTGTCACCTGGCTCTTATCCTGCCCCGCAACAAGAAATTTATAGGCATCTTTCAAGCCTCCTTCTCCTAAATGACTTTTTTATCGCAAAAAATCCCTGCCCAAAGCTGGAGAAGAAATCGGATCCAAACGTGGGCATAAACTCTCGGCGAGCTTATTATACTCGGATGCTGAAATGTATAATCATGCTCATGCTGTTGTCTTCTGGAAATGTGCAACCAAATCCTGGACCTGTCAGTGACACCACATGTTTGGATACACCAAACGATTTTAAAAATAGATCTGGAGCTGGTTTCATTCATATTAATGTTAGAAGCCTCCTGCCGAAAATTGACATGATCAGAATATGGGCAAATACCACAAATGCTGATGTTTTGGTTGTGTCAGAGACATGGTTAAGAAAATCCATTCCAGATAATTATGTAGCCCTAGAGGGATATAATATTTTTCGTACTGACCGTCGTGCAAAGGGAGGGGGAGTGGCGATATATTTAAGAAATAAGTATCAAGCAACGGTGTTGATTTCTAAGTCTGTCCCGAAACATTACGAATTGCTTGTACTAAAAGTTGAGTTTACAAAAGGATGTATATTGACAATTGCGGGATGTTATAGACCTCCCTCTGCACCTAAAGAAACATTATCATTACTGTCGGACTCTCTCTCATCCATAAAATATAATGAATTGATNGACCTCCCTCTGCACCTAAAGAAACATTATCATTACTGTCGGACTCTCTCTCATCCATAAAATATAATGAATTGATCTTACTAGGCGATTTAAACTGGGATTGGCTGTCACCAGCATCTGATGATCTAAAATGTTTTTGTGACACTGCCAGTCTGACTCAGATAATTAAATCACCTACGAGACCTAACTTAAAACATCCTGAAAAATCAACACTAATCGACCTAATTCTAACAAATGCCCCACATAAATATAAAAAACTGGAGTCTTTGTAAATGATGTCAGTGACCACTGTGCTATTGCAACGGTGAGAGATACAAAACTTCCTAAGATCAAGCCACGAATTTTAATCAAAAGACATTTTAAGCATTTTTGTGAACAAGCTTTTGTATATGATCTTCATCTATGTGACTGGGAAAAACTGTATCTTATCCCTGACTGTGAAATGGCCTTATCCTATTTTAAATCATTATTCTCAGAGGTTGCAAACAAGCATGCCCCGCTGAGAAAATTTAAGGTTAAAGGACGTGAAAATCCATGGTTCTCAGATAAGCTGTCTGACATCATTCACAAAAGAAATGTAGCATGGGCACGTGCACGAAAATCAAAATCTGAATCAGATTGGATACATCTTCGGCAGTTAAGAAATAAATGTACTTCTCAAATTCGTAATGCTAAATCTGACTATTATGTCAATCAAATGACTGAAAATTCAAATAATCCTTCAAAGTTCTGGAAGGCTGTAAAGGACATGTCCATGGGCATGGGCCGAAATTGTACGCTGCCACAATCATTAAGTATCGGAGATGAAATAATCACAGATACTGTGAGTATACTAAACAACTTAAATCAGCACTTTGTGTCCTCAGGCCTGCTCTTTGAATCCAAAACACGGAACCTAAATGGTCCCTCCATTTCTGAAGATGTGTTTCCCTCTGACTTTAATTTTAATCTAGCGCCCATAGAAGTGTTTAAAGTGCTTGATGCCTTGAAAAACATGGAAACTAAGAAGCCAGCAGGTCCTGACGCTCTTGATCCTTATCTCCTAAAGACTGCTGCTGACATTATTGCTGAGCCCCTGACATATATCTTTAACCTGACTTTTGAAACGGGCAAAATACCTACTGATTGGAAGACAGCTTTTGTCACACCCATCTTGAAATCAGGGGACCCATCACAACCTAACAATTATAGGCCAATATCAAAACTTTCAGTCCTAGCCAAGGTGCTGGAAAAGCTTGTCTGTAACCAATTAAAGGATTTTTTATTACAACATAGGATTTTAAATGATTTGCAATCGGGTTTCAGGAAGAAACACAGTACTGTAACTGCGGCCACAAAGGTCCTCAATGATATTATAAATGCCATTGATACCAAGGAACACTGTGTTGCACTTTTTTTAGACTTATCTAAGGCCTTCGATACTGTTGACCATGTCACCCTCCTAAAGAAAATGACTGAACTTGGATTTTCCTCAATGACATTAAATTGGTTCAAAGATTACTTATGTGGAAGACAGCAATGTGTAAATGTGGATGGCAAATCATCAAGCTTTTTAAATATTAAAAATGGTGTGCCTCAAGGATCCATTTTAGGCCCCATCTTATTTATTATTTATATAAATGATTTATGCAAAGATGTTGAAAATGTAAATTTCCACTTTTACGCGGATGATACAGTTTTATATACGTCATCAGTCTCTCTGGAAAGTGCAATAAACAAATTACAAGCGGCATTTAATGTTGTTCAAAGAAACCTCTTTTCACTAAAACTGGTGCTGAATGCCCAAAAAACCAAAATGATGTACTTTTCAAAAGCCAGATCACACTTGCAAAATAATATTCAGATTTTAACTCTGAATAATGAGTTAGTTGAACATGTCACAACTTACAAATACTTAGGTTTTCTGTTGGAAGAAAACCTGTCTTTTCATCACCACATAAGTAATCTTACTAAGAAATTGAGGGTGAAGTTAGGTTTCTTGTATAGAAACAAACGCTGTTTTTCTTTTGCTACAAGGAAGAAACTTATTCAAGCAACTGTATTGTCTGTAATTGATTATGGTGATATTCTCTACATGCATGCTACCTCTGCTTCTTTGAAAATGATTGACTCTCTATATCATGCAGCTTTGAGGTTTGTTTCTGGCCTGAGTTTTCGAACCCATCATTGTGTCTTGTATGAGAGTGTTGGATGGCCTTCCTTACACAACAGAAGAATGGAACACTGGCTTATCTTTCTTTACAAGGCCATTTTGCAGGACTTACCGGCTTATGTATGCTCATTACTGACTCCAAAGATTGCAGGTTATCGTAATCTGCGCTCTTATGGTCAGATCGCATATGAAATCCCTCGGACTCGCTCTGTTTTTGGCGAAAGAGCATTCAGTGTCTGCGCTCCAAAATCCTGGGCTGAGATTCAGACCCATCTTAGACTTGACCGTTGTATTAGTCCAGAAAATTTTAAAGTTAAAATTAAGGAGAATCTGCCCACCATTTGTACGTGTTTTATGGATTAATCACGAGGATTTGATACTGGATGTAATCCTTTTTATTTATTTATTTATTTTATTTATTTATTTTATTTTTTATCTGATGTTTATTAGTATGTCACTCTTTGTGTAACTTCTTGTGCTGCCTTCTTGGCCAGGATCCTCTTGAAAAAGAGATTATTATCTCAATGAGATTTCCCTGGTTAAATAAAGGAAATATATATATCAACACATTTCTCCTTCAAACAGCTCATTTATTCAGGTTTCTCACTAAAAACTACATTTTACAAAAATTACCTTGAACACATCATGAGAACTTCATAATTTACCTTCTCACAGTACTCATTTTTACTGATCAGAGCTTGAACACATCATAAAGTAACTCAAGCAACCTCTGACAGCTAACAGCAGCTAGCAACTAACAGCTAACAGCCAACAGCCAACAGCTTACACCTAACAGCTAACAGCCAACAGCTTACACCTAACAGCTAACAGCCAACAGTTTACACCTAACAGCTAACAGCCAACAGCTGATACCTAACAGCTAACAGCCAACAGCTTACAGCTAACAGCTAACAGCCAACAGCTGACACCTAACAGCTAACAGCCAACAGTTTATACCTAACAGCTAATAGCTTACACCTAACAGCTAACAGCCAACAGCTGATACCTAACAGCTAACAGCCAACAGCTTACACCTAACAGCTAACAGCCAACAGCTTACACCTAACAGGCAACAGCTTACACCTAACAGGCAACAGCTTACACCTAACAGCTAACAGCCAACAGCTGATACCTAACAGCTAACAGCCAACAGCTTACACCTAACAGCTAACAGCAGCTAGCAGCTAACAGCTAGCAGCTAACTTTAACGGGCTCTGCTCCTGCTGAGATTGGTTGTTCACAGTGAAACATCACCTGGGAACCAACAGGTGAGTTCACTGTGTCGATCTCTGTTTGTCCCAAACCTGTTTGACTGTGACGCCGTCTGCTACGAGCCATCTCAACACTGCATAAGAGGTAGATTTATTTTCCAAATGTAATGAAACAGTTCAACGTATCGTTTGGTTTGTAACGTGTAGTGAACCAAAAGCCTCGTACCTGTCGGTTCAGTACGAATACGTGTTGTTACAACCCGACTAAACACAACCGCACATTAAACTTTACACTGTTGACACATACGTACAACAGTGTAAAGTTTCAGTGTATTCACTACAAAATATCGTACAAATGTAAAATATCTCCGGTTTGCAGAAACGAACATTTTTCTGTCGATTGGGTTTCCTGAAAATGTGGTTTTATTTTGAAAGTATTTCTAAGGTCACATCTGTCGACAGCTCTTTACTGAAGTGTTGCTGAATCCTGATTGGTGCAGAGAAATAAAAACTGTTTCACAGGTTTTAGTTTGTGTTCCTGTTTATAGAAAGAAGCTTCCTCCAGGAGAAGAGGACGTGAGAGCGTTCAGGTCTTTTCACACCAAACACAAAACACACGTCAGGCTCATTTATAAACTCAAACCCATCGATCTGAGTCGATCCACACCAAATCTCAAAGTGTCGTGAATTCTGGACGTCTGACCTCCAGCAGTCATTTCTCTTCATATCATCACACAACAACATGGGTACTGATCTCACAAATTACTGTCATATTTTTTCAGACATTTATTAACACATTTTTTGGATTTATTTATTTATTTTTTGGCCATTTAAATAATATTTTTGGGACGTTTTTATCAACATTTTTTAATCATATTTTTGGCCATTTATAAATATTTGTCTGACATTTTATAGTATTTTTTTGATTAAAAGATAATTTTTAATCAACATCTTTCCCGACAATTTAATCACATTTTGTGGACAGTTTTTGATATTTTTCAGATATTTCATAAACATTTTTTTCAGACATCACACTGGATGTTGTAGTGTATTAGATCCATGTCACACAGTGTGGCTGCACTGATCAGACTGATCGAACTCACCGTCTGTACGAGGCTTCCCACAAATAAAGATAACAGAGATACAAGCAGAACATCTGAACAAGTGCAGCAGCTGAACTTGACCGTGATGGTGAGCGCCGACAGACGACAGGTAAACACACTCTGTTGTCAAGGCAACGTAGAAGCAGTCATTTCAGAGTGCATTAGCTGACATTATGCTGAGGACATTAAACGTCTCATACATGGCGTGAAGTCGCTGTGAAAGGTGAACTATGAGACCTGAGCACAGAGGAGAAGACACAGTGTTACAGCACTTATGATTAATATTCTTATTATCAGCGTGTGAGCTCACTGTCTCTGCTGACACACACACACACACACACACACACACACACACACACACACACATGATCAACACATTAAACTCTGTTCAGTCATTAATGAGGAGAACCAGGGAAATGAAGCTCAGCGTGTCCCAGCACTGGGACGGACAGACAGACAGACGGACGGATGGACGGACGGTTCAGAGGCATTAAAGCAATGAGTTGATGATCATGTGACAGCTTTTACAGAACATGAATATTTGTGTCAGACTCAGTGTGACAGGTTTAAATGTTAAAAATCATCTCTGAATATTCTGCATTTTGGTTCTGTTTCGTGTCAAAAGGCTTCATGAGCTGTGTTGTGACGTCATGAGGAGAGCAGTGTAACTACACAGGAGACTAAAGGTGAAATTAAAGCTAAACATTTCCTGTTTCACCTGCTGAGCCACAAACAGGCCTTTGGGACAGCAGAGACGACATGTTGGTGTGACACAGAGTTTGTTAACGACTAACTGATGATTCTCAAGCTGTACTGACGCAGACGCATGTTTCAAATCTGATCCTGTTGGAGACCACAGCCCGCTGCCCACCACATGAACACATGAAGTGTTTCAGCTGCCTCTGTGAGGACATGATGGAAATATGACGCTCAATGAATGTGTGTGTGGAACATGTGAGCGCTGCTGCAGCACAGACGACACACAGATACACATCATGATGAACACACTGCAGCTCCTCTTCCAACAACTTTACACTACGAGTCACATTCACCCATTCACACACATGTTCACACACTGTACATGGTGCCACCTGCTGCTCAGCTTTAACACACGCACGCACGCGCACACACACACACACACACAGACACACAGATACAGCAGCCATTTGGAGCATTTCCAGGCTCAGTATCTTGCTCGAGGATGCTTCGACATGCAGACTGGAGGAGGAGGAGGAGCTGGGGATCGAACAGGCGATCCTCCCATTGGTGAACAACCCGCTCTTCCTCTGAGCCACAGCCGCCTGTCATCATGTCATATTCATGTGAACACACTGAAACGTTCACTGTGACTGCAGCTGCATTTCTAATATTTGAAAATCAAATCTACAGCAGGAGACCTCATAAATAATGCAAGTGACCTCCAGACATAAACACACTCACACGCTCACACGCTCACACGCTCACACACTCACACGGTGCCACAGTCACATCCTACAGCTGGAAACTCAGAGGACAAACTGAAGACGTCTGCAGAGTCAAAACTACCACTGACTGACTGTTATGGTGGAATATTAATGAGTGTGTGTGTGTGTGTGTGTGTGTGTGTGTGTGTGTTTAACTGTAGTAATCCTGTGAATATTAATCCATTAAAGTTAAAGGTAAAGTTCCACTGATTGTCACACCTGAGTGTGTGAAATTTGTTCTCCACATCTGACCCATCCCCTGAGGGAGCGGTGAGCAGCGGTGCCGTGCTCGGGAATCGTGTGGTGATCTAACTCCTCAATTCCAGTCCCCGATGCTGAGTGCCAAGCAGGGAGGCAATGGGTCCCATTTTTATAGTCTTTGGTATGACCCGGCCAGGGATCGAACCCACGACCTCCCAGTCTCAGGGCGGACACTCTACCACACTCGTTCATTCATGTCAGTCCAGCTGAGGCAGCTGTGCAGGCACTGGGTGATAAACCAAGGGTCTAGATCAGGGGTGGAGGGATCTGCTGCACGATCTGAAAACAATACTATGAAAGCAAATCAGTCACAACAAGATCCAGGAATAAAACAAAGAAGGCATCAGTGTTAAATAAGTTAAAGGTAAGTTAAGTTAATGACACAGCAGGGGATACCATCAGATTATTGCACACTGCTGATCATTAAAAAGCCTCTCTGCATGTTGGTGGCATCAGCCTGTCACTATGAGCTCTACCTAAAAACACAGTGTGTGTGTGTGTGTGTGTGTGTGTGTCACTGTTCATGATGTCATCCATCATATTGAATACTGATCTATGTAGCAGACTGATGAAACAGACTAACACTCGCCGTGACCACCGGCCGTTCACTGACAGTCAGAAGTGCTCCGCTTTCACCCACGGTCATGGAGAGAATAATACACAAGCAAACACTTCTTCTTCTTCAGGGCAGGCTGCTCAGTACACAGGCTACCTTCCTGCAGCTGCTGCCTCTCTGTTGGACTGCGGTACTGCACCTTACTCATCAGACGTAAAGTAAAATTCACATTCGGGGCTTTTCAGTAAACATGCGGCGCTTGAGCCCAAGTAGCCAGCCCCGAGCCCCGCCCCTGGTTTCAGCAGCGCTGTATGGACGCAGATCTTTTACAGGAAGTAGATGAAGGATTGTTATTTTCTGATGGTAGCTGTGTCGAGCTCAGTGTGTCCAGTGTTGATCTTTAGCGTTGGCAGCCAGCAGCTAACACTATCTCTGGATGGTGGCCTGTGAGGTCAGCCCTCATGTTCGTAGGACTTCATTCTCATATGACTCAGCTGTAAATCAGACACAAAAGATCGATACTTGGCGTCCGTGTGTCAATGACACGTCGCCACGCAGAACATCCTGACACTCTGCTGAGTGGACGTCCTGTTCTGCTCAGTGAGGTGGTGACGTTCTCACCGGCAGAGCTTCTTTGTTTTTATTTGAATCTGTAGTTTGAGAGGAAAGTTGTACATGATGTAACACGGAGCGTTGAAACCTCGGACTGACCTGTTGATGTGGTTAATGTTATCAGTGAGAGTGTAAAGAGCTCCATCAGCGTCCACTGCAGGACATCTGATCCTCCGTCCACGAGCTGCGTCTCACTCTCTAAGAGCTTTTCTGGGTTCGTTCCATAAACGTGACAGCAGAGCGTCTGCACTGAGTTTTAGTGGGAAGACGAGACGTGCTTTCCTGGCAGAGACCCCCCCCCCTCCCCCCGCCCTGTGCACCACAGTGCATGCTGGGTACAAAAGCATCAGTTCAAACACTTGCATGTCTGCGTGTGTCTGACGGACTGCGACAGAGAGCATGATGGGAAGTCAGTGCGTTACACTGAGTGACAATGAGAGAGACGAGACAAGATGGATGTCTTCAGGTGACAAACACGTCTAATGTTCCTGTGGGACAGACGAACACACACCTGTTTACACTGATGCTGTGTTTAAAGACCAGAGGTGGAACTTTATACTTCTACTTTACTTTACTTCATGTTTCAGGAGGACATGTCACACTTTTACTGCACTTCACTGGTCTGACAGCTGTAAGCAGGATTTATACTTCTATGTCGAGACTACGCCGTAGCCTGACGTGCACCTCCTCAGAAATATAACTCCACGTCACAGTGACGCAGACCTCCTGTCTGTCTCTGTAAGCTGAAACCATTTCCCTCAGTGGAAACAAAGCTTTGATTTACTTTAATTTCACAGATAAGAAACAATAAATTGTGAAGACAATAAAGCCTCCACACACTGTGTGTGATTTATCCTGGCTGAAATATGAGCAGAGGAGGCAGAAAGGTCTCTGACAGACAGGTCTCTCTGACAGACAGGTCTCTGACAGACAGGTCTCTGACAGAAAGGTCTCTGACAGACAGGTCTTCAGCTTCTTCTGGAACAGACTGAGTTAAATGATCAGATAATATCGTCTCATATCGATCGCAGGACCGTGAATCACATCCAATCACAATCATATCGTAGCAGACTGTGTGATGTCAACAAATATATCGTTTGTCTTTGTCCAAAGAATCGATATAACATTGTATCATCGTGTAACAGGTGAGTTACAGGTGAGTCACAGCCCTGCTGCTGCCCAGAAATCTGTTCGAAAGATCCTGAAGAGAATTTTAAATGTTGCACAGCATCATCATCACAGTGATCAGACACATGTACACGTGTTACACTCATGTTGCATCACTGCTGCTCTGCACTGTGTCACCCTGCTCATCATCATCATCATCATCATCATTTGATTCATCCGTCTCATCAAGAAGCTTTTAAAAAGCCTCTGTTCTTCTGCAGTACTATGTCCTGAAGCATGGAGACATTTATGTAGACTTCAGGATCCAAACAGGAAGTAGCGTTCCCGTCAGTGTAACCAGGAGAGACGGAGACTCGGCAGGTCGCATATGAACATCTGAGCGGCTGCAGACTCTCCCTGTGCTCTGCTCTGCTCATTGACTCAACACATGCAAATCCTCCAGATTCTCCTGTCAGGCTTTTTCAACATAAACCTGCTGATCAGCAGGATCCATTCAAAATGGAGAAACAAAACATTTTCTATAAATAAACCCAAACATCAGGACAAATGTTGGCAGCGTAGGATCTGTGAACTACAGCCGACAACACTGTTCATTAGAATGTGGCAGATATCTTGGAACTTTACACTCAACAACACTGTGGTTAACATGTGGTTAGGTTAAGGCACAAACACCAGCTGGTTATGGTTCAGATTTTGGCTTAAAATAGCCGCAAAGTTGCCAGTTGAAATTCTGCAATGTGTTGCTAAAAAACGCCCAGGTTTGATGGCACAGACGCCACTGGACACGCCATGATGTGTCGCAGAAAAACACCCCGTGTTGGTGGCACAAATGACCTGGAAACACTGTTCAGTGTCAGTTAGGTGCAATAAACATGGCAAGAAATGCAGCTGTGTGTTGCTACTAAAACGCCCTGATTTTATGGCATGAACGCAGCTGGAAACGCTGTGATGTTCTGCTAAAAGACACCCTGGTTTGGTGGCACAAACGTCGTTGGAAACACAGTGATGTGCTGCTAAAAGACACCCTGGTTTGGTGGCACAAACGTCGTTGGAAACACAGTGATATGCTGCTAAAAGACACCCTGGTTTGGTGGCACAAACGCAGCTGGAAACACTGATGTGTTGCTAAAAGTAGGGCTGATCCAAAAAATTCGAAGCTTCGAAGCTTCGAAGCTTCGTTCGATGGCACGGGATTCGTTTTTGAAAAAAAAATTCCAATATTCGGCCTTTATTTTCTCCCGTTTTTTTGGGGGGACCTTGAACGCAACACCATCTCCGACAAGGAAATATAAAGCCCGACGTGCAATTAATGGAGACCTATTATCCTGCTTGAACACAGACGACTAAATTCTTCCAACAATGTGACTCAAAATAACGGTAAAATAGATTTTACTGATGTAAAATAAAATGCTGATGGTGACATTTTCCACCGGTCCGCTGCGCTCTGACGCTGCTGTCAGTGACACATGCTGCTCTGAGTCGCACATCTGTCTGCTTGCGCTGCAGTGCGCACCAAGGGTTTTAATTTTTAGTGTTAAATCAAAAGTTAAACACTACTTATCAGCAACCAGAAGTGTTTTTTCGTTTGTGAATATTTTTATCTTAATTCTAGGGTTGCAAGAAACGACCTTTTTGCTATAATTTATAAGTTATTAACTTTTTTGGACCCAGGATGCATTTACCCTGGCGGCGGCAGGACGTGACTACATACTGAGAAACGATCCTCCCAGCTAAGAGGGCTGAGCAGCGAGCACACAGAGCAATAAAACTCACAGCAGGCTGGAACACAACATCCCCGGAGCCCGGCCTCTCATGCTCCAAAGCTGCTAAGCTAATTAGCCTCAGCCTGAATCTAATCTGTGCATGGCTGCGAGCTGCTGCTGATGTCTCTCAGCCCCAGGTAATGGACAATAATTAGCACCATTGATTTTCTCCACTGTGGAGGGAGGAGTGAGCTGTTAATAGTCCTGAAGTGAACACAGAGAGGAGAGAGGCTCCATGGACACATGAAACCCAACGCAAACATCACCTCCTCTATCAATCAGGGAGGGAGCGCTGGTGGAGACACAACAGGAGGAGGACGAGGAGACAGACGAAGATACTGAGAGATTTTAACCACACGAATAATGTTAAAGTACCAAACTGTGGATTTACTGTGGGAGAAGAAGAGATGGAGGTGAACTAACCTCCATCACTGTCGTGGTCACTTATAGTCACTGTGACTCTGCAGAAGCTGTGAGAACATGTTGAAGATATAAAACACCATTCAAACAAAGAGTACAATCTCAATGTGCTGCTGAAAATAGTCCCTGACACACTCAGCCTTCAGGCCACACAGACACGACCTCGAGGAAGAAACATCGGTGTCATTTTAGATTCTGATCTCAATTTGAAAGCTCATTTTAATCCATTGACAAAAAACTCTTTTCTCATTTACACAGCTGAGGTACGACCTCGACTGAGCCGGATGCTGAGAAGCTTGATGATACTGTGACTCCATCACTACCTGTGTTCTGGTGATAAAATAACTGGATGAACAATAATTTCTTCAAGTTAAATGAAGACAAAACTGAAGTCCTGCCTGTCGGCCCTAAAACACAAAGAGAAATGCTGTTTAATAATCTGGGACTTTAACTTCCTGGATTAAATCTGAGGTGAGGGGTCTTGATGTGATCCTTGATTCAGATCTCAGCTTTGAGTCCCACATGAACACGGTGATGAAAACATCTCTATGGTACGATTATTTCTGAGTGAGAAAGATGCAGAGAAACTGATTCATGTCTTTATTTCAGGACGACTAGACAACTGACCTTCTGAAAAACACCACTGACAGACTTCAGCACTCTGTGAACTGAACGCTGCTGAAAAAGGAAGTTCATTCATTCATTCTGCAGGTCTTTAGCTGCATCGTGTGTTCAGACCTCAGTGAATCATCCGTTTTCATCTTCATATCTGAGGCTGTGTCTCGGGGGCAGCAGGCCGAGCAGACGTCCCTCTCACCGGCAACACTTTCCAGCTCCTCCTGGAGGACCCCGAGGTGTTCCCAGACCAGATGAGATCTATAATCTCTCCAGTGTGTTCTGGGTCTGCCCCGGGGCCTCCTACCAGCTGGACCAGGAGGATCCTGATCAGATGTTGAACCACCTCAACATGAAGGAGCAGCGGCTCTACTCCGAGCTCCCTCCAGATGTCTGACTCCTCCCCCTATCTCTAAGGCTGAGCCCAGACACCCTACAGAGGAAACTCATTTCAGACGCTTGTATCTGTGACCTCATTCTTTCAGTCACTACCCAGAGCCCAATATGTTACTGGAGATCTGGTGTCTGAAAACGAAGTAATCATGGGACAACAGCAGACAGGTGTCTCTCCACACAGACTGTTTACCTGGCACTCACATGTGATTGGTCGATACAACTCTGACTACAGACAGACACCAGAAGACTAAAATCTGTTTCCTCCAGATTCTGATCTCAGATATCAGTTTATAGAGATGAAAAGACGTAAAGACCTCAGTCAGACTTTAGCTGTCATGGATCATAACGTTCTGTTTCTCTGCCCTGAATATTCTCACAGACGTCAGACTTGATTTCTTCAGCTTGTCAGAGAACGTATTAAACATTCAGCAACATGAACACAAGCAGCTGGACGACGACACAAAGACGCAGCCGGTGTAAATTAGGGCTGCAATATTAATCCAAAATTAATCACTGTCATGATTTCAGCTTCCCACAATGAAATAAACAAGATCAGCTGTGATACTGAGATTTAAAATGTCTGCTGGGCTCGCAGGAGACTCTGCTGCGTCTCTCACCAAACACACTGGTTTCATCTGACTGCATTCTCTGATGGCAGGTTGGTTTTTAGTGAGCCCATATTTTAGGTACATGATGCTTCAGTGAGACGCAGCTGAATAAGGATGCAGGAGGTGACAGCAGCACTCTGCTTATCTTAATACACCAGTGCAATGAAAATATTCTGTCCCTAAAATCAATGAATAACTGTTTCTGGGTGTCGATTAAAACAGAGGTGAGTATCACTTTGTCCTTCATCCTGCAGCCATGATAGTTTTATATAACACCTCCTCTGACTTTGTGTCTGACCCAAACTGGACGGAGGTCAGCCGGGCAAGTTGGAGCTCCACATGACTGGAACATGGGCTCTCTGATTCATTACATGCAAACACTTCAACACCCACGAGAGGCCAAAAGCTGTTAGTGAAGCCGGCCGTGTGTGTGAGCTGCATCAGGACGGGAAATGAGTCCAACACACAGCTGGAGGCTGTTCAGACGGCGAGCGACTCCAATTCAATGAATCAGGCTGGAGCAGCAGCTGCTCTGCATCAACGAGTCGTGTGTTAGTATTCTGCATGTTCAGCTGCAGCCGCCCTCACTGATGGCGCCCGGCAGGGATTCAGTCTGAGTCCGCTTTGTGACTTTCAGTGAACGACGACTGTCCACGTCTAATGTCATCTCACGTCAAATCTACCAGCTGATCGATGAGGTGACGCCGTCATCACTGTGATGTCCTCTCTGCTGATGTGATTCACTGCATACAGGTGACATCAGCGCAGGTAGACTGATCTCTCTCAGCCAATCAGGATGCTACTGTCAGATTTTACCTCAGCCATCATTTACAACAGAACATTCGCGCCCTCCTTCACCTGTTCACCTCCAGCCATCGTGTCCAGAGTCCAGGACGAGCTCACCAAAGGTTCATTCCTCTCCTCGCCCACATCATCAGCACTTCTCCATCTTCATCTCATCTCATCTTCACAACCTCGACCACCACCAGAGCTTATCAATACTACGGTCTTTGATCATTTAGCCCCAGAGATCGTCTAACACATCCTGTCTGAAAACACACCTTTTCAAACTGGTATTTTTGGTCTGATTTAATGGTGACACACACGAAGACATGCACTGATGATGACTCGAAATACAATGTATTATTCATTCATTTTCTGTAACAACTTATTCTCTTTGGGGTCGTCAGGGGGTGGAGCCTATCTCAGCTGACACTGGGTGAGAGGCAGGGTTCACCCTGGACAGGTCACCAGACTATCACAGGACTGACACATAGAGACAGACAACCATTCACACTCACATTCACACCTACGGACAATTTAGAGTCACCAATTAACCTGCATGTCTTTGGACTGTGGGAGGAAGCGGGAGCACCTGGAGGAAACCCACGCTGACACAGGGAGAACATGTCAGAGCACCCGGAGGAAACCCATGCTGACACAGGGAGAACATGTCAGAGCACCCGGAGGAAACCCACGCTGACACAGGGAGAACAACCAAACTCCACTCAGAGGGGTTCCCCCACCTTGGGTTCGAACCAGGGACCCTCTTGCTGTGAGGTGACTAACCACTGAACCACCGTGCAGCTGTTATTATTCTTAATAAATCCTCCTTAATGTGACACACTAACTTTACAGCTTATGACAAAAAACAAACACTTTTTCCTTCGTTAATAAAACACACAGACACAGTAAGAGTGACAGATGATGTCACTGTGAGTGAGTGAAGTGTGACGGGATGAAGCTGTGTTTGCACTGCAGATAAAAAGGTTCCATGCACTCTCTGCTCGATGCTACGTACCATTACAGCATAATGTGTGGACACATAATGGGAGCAGGGTGAGGAGAGACTTAAGAACCGTCCTTGATGGAATTCGATCAGTGATGAGAGCAGCAGACTGATGTCTGTTCACCACGGTCTCTGAGAGCCTCTGAGGTCACTCCCATAAAGACTTTTATCACTCGGACCCTCGAACTGAAGCTTCGCTGTGAGCACTCTGACAGAAAGAAATCAGAGTCATTTACACACCCTGTCTGTTCTCTGCTGAAGGTCAATCACACCTTCGCTCAGCAGCGTCATTAGCTGAGTGTCTGTACTGTGGATCACAGCTGCTCTCTTCAGAAACACTCTCATATTAAAGAGTAAATCTGTAACTTCTCCACATCAAAACATCTAAAAACGACAGGACCAGTGTGACACAGATTTGTGTTCTCAGGGTTTCTCAGCTCATTAAACTGGAGGTTATCAGGCGATCTATAGATTATAATAAGGATTCATAGGTGGGTCTGAACTGTTTGTTTGTTGTTTGTCTGACAGAAGTGTTTACTGAGCCTGCTGAGGAGGGCGTGTCTTCAAATGCTTTGCATCAATCGTGTAGCTTTGAAATGATAGTTGCTGTTCACATGATCATCAAAAAAATCCTAAGGAGGGCCCACAGACAGGAAGTCAGTGTGTTTACATATGATCCAGATCAGAGTCCTGCACCAGTCACGTTCTGAAAACCCAGCAGCATGCTCCTTCCACCACCATCAAACCTCCAAAGGACCCGAACTCCATGTAGGCTGCCACCTCATCCTCGGGCTGCAAAGTTTCATGGCTGGAGTCCTCCACGTCGGTGACCAATGTGACCACGGGGTCAAAGGTTACACTGGTGTCACTGACTTTCAAAATAAAAGGAACTGCAGATGCTGGGCGTGGCGCTTTACCTCCAGGTGGCTGGGGGCGGCAGGATACGCCTGCTCCTCTTAGAGAACAACTGAAAAAAGATGCAGCGCTGAGAAGAAACGCTCTGTGGCCACAGGTCCTCACGCAGTCCTTTCAGATTTCCTTCATTTTCAGGCTGGTTTTGTGGCTTCAGAGCTAAACGTGGTCTCTGGAGCACGTAGTGTAGTAATGACACTCGTTACCTGGAGAGGTTGGAGGGAGGGAGACTAACTTCACAGATATTTGAGGGAAACTTCAGCGACACTCATCCAGCTGTGTGCAGATGTTGTCTGGTTTCCCCAGAGCGCCCCGCCCGTGTGTCCGCGGAGCTGCTGGTGATGTCATGGCCTCTGAACAGGCTGCAGTAAATAATGATCTCGTCACATGTTAAAAATAAAGACAGACACTGGTCACCAGTCTGAACATCTGACGCTCACAGAGACAGAGAAGAAGAAGGGTTGATTAAATACCAGAGCTCTGGTTATGTAATCATAATGACACATTTCTGATTTGAACAGATGAGAGTTTGGGAATCAGATCACCTTCAGTGACGCTTCACTTTAAGAAGAGAGGACAAATTTACATATGAGAAAAACACAGCGTGGGCTGTAAAGTCTCGGAGGGGTCGACTGTTGGCTCAGGAGGACAGCGAGGCGTCCAGTTCCACTAACAGCTTCACTGATGAAGACTCTGGTATCTGTGGAGCTTCATCTCTTCACTCTCAGCTGTCGACACCGTGCAGAGTGAGTGTGTAACTGCTGCGGTGGTGAAAGGGTTAATGACAGACTGAGTTTCCTCTGCTCGTGCATAACGTGCTGCCGTTACTGGCAGAGACAATGAGAGCAGATCTAATCAATTATTTACTGTAACACATTATCTTTCTGTGCTGATATTAAATCCAATAAAAACATTTTCCACTGGATCATATTTCTGATATCTGTGCACATATTCTGACACAACTCAACACCACAAACACACAGCTGCTAAACTGTTTCAAAGGATCAGTCTGACGTCTCCTCCTCTCTGAGAGTCGACTACTGACATAGGCTGCAGCCGCTTAGCTTAGCTTAGCTTAGCTTAGCTTAGCTTAGCTTAGCTTAGCATAACAGCTGGAGGCAGACAGAAACAGTAATGAAGGACTGAATTATTTTAAAACTGTTCAATTATTGTTTTTTATATACTGGTCATTGCTTTGTTTCACTGAAACAAAAGGGGAAATAAACAACAACAACAACAAAAACAACAACAACAGCAACAGCAAACACATCTGTGTTGGCTATCAGCCAGAGTGTTATTGAACACTGGTATATACGTGTTTAAAATATAAAGCAGGTGACAACATGAAGGTAAAGAACTGTGAGTGGATGTGAGTCAGTTCAGTTCATTACTGTTCACTGAGCTCATCAGATAAACATGTGGATGAATTAAACACAGAGAGAAACACAGGAGGAGGAGGAGGAAGAGCAAGAGGAGGAGGAGGAGGAGAGACACAACAGGAAGGAGTAAAGTTAAACTTCATGTGTGAACTCACAGAACTCATTAGACCTGAATTTAAGACCCTGACAGGTCTTCAACACACAAACACATGACTGTAAGTAAACACACACACACACACACACACACACACACACACACACACACACACACACACCTCTCTAAATACCCAATTAGGAAACGTCTAAACCTCTGCTCACAACTTTCCCAAACTCTAACTTTGTGTCAGGTTTTCATTTCAAACAGACCAGTTATAAACACGTCTTCACTTTAAAGGAGCAGTTCAACATTTAGAGAAATCCTTTTTCTCACTTTAACATAAACTACATGTAATACACAGATTTATAGAAACAAGTTTAACGCTGTGTAACTCCAGTGAAATACAGAGCAACTAATCCCTTGTATGTTCTGTAGAGGTGTAGTTGCATTCTGCTTCCTGTGTAAGGGCCCGTACACATGCTGCGTTTTGTGCGCCCTTCAATTCATGGTTTTCAAAGTGGACACGCAGCAGGTGCGCTCAAACGCCAGAGCGACACCTGAGTGACGCCAGAGCGGCACACACGCGTTCCAAAGCACCTGTCATGTGACGAGGACCAACCAATCACAGCTGACAGATATCTGTCCTTCCTCAGTAAATATCAGTGTGTGATAAATATGGAGGAGAAGCTGATCATGTCAGTGCAGAGCTGTCAGAGCGTCACATCTGTCCCACAGACACACAGGAAGTAGATCAGCTCTGACCTCAGGGTTTCAGGTAAATAGGCTGTGATACGATGCCTATTTCAGTTGCTTAGCAACCTCAGACGCAACCTGCCGCTGCGCTCTTGAAAGCTGGCTCAAAATATGCACAAAAGTAGCGCCCAACGCCTGACCTTGTGTTTCCAGGCGGTTAAAGATGCAGCATGTGTACGTAACTGAAATGTGACGTATGGTCCCTACCTGTACATGACTTCACTTCCTGAAAACGTCTTGTATACATGCTACAGGCAGACAGAACAAGTTCTGCTCTAAACGCCATGAATATCTTTTTTTTTTGTGAACTACCAGATTTACAGACGAACTTAGTGATGGCGAGCCCAGCCCAGCAAGACTGCGGACGGTCGTGGACGCAGTGTGACCTACCGTAGGACCTGCTCACTGAAGACATCAGATTCGCTTGACTCAGTCACTCTGATTCTAGATAAGAACACAGACACTATTAACTCTACATGAGTAGAAGCAGGAATCAACCCTGAACACACTTCAGGACAACAGGAACTCTGGAAACTATTAAAACTCTTGAGACTCTTGAATTGAAGGAGCACCTGCCTCACAGAGTTAATGTCAGTCTCATGTCTCTACAGTAAATATGAAGCTACAGCTGGTTAGCTTAGCTTAGCATAAAGACTGGAAACAGAGGGAAACAGGTAGCCTGGCTCTGTCCAAAGATAAAAACTACCAGCTATTTCCTGTAGGGACGTTAGCACACAGAGTAAAAAGGAAACAGCAGAGGCACTTTATCAACCCGCTGAGTACTGCCATTAGCATCAAGCTAGCAAAGAATGTTCTTTCTTCATAATGGAGGATATAAAGGAATCAAACTCACAGATAGTGTCTGGGCCTTTACTCAGCACAGCTGCAGAGGCTACCAGCTGCATCTCAAACACACTGCGTTATAGATGGTCCGTTATTTATTATTCCCTCTGTGTTTTTATATTTTTACTTTTTATCCGCTCCCGTTTGCCTTGATAAAGTTAATGCATCGTGCCGTCAGTTTAAACTCAACACTTCCTGTATCTGTTTCAAATTAAAAGCCCCTTATAACCTCGGCTGAGAGAATCCCTTCATTTTCTAAAAAGGCTTTTATTGTGAAACATTTGCAGGAACTTCCTGTGGAGGATTCAGTGACTTGTATGTTTGCATACGGTACTTCAAATGTAGCTCCGCCCATCTGGTGACACTGTTACTACAGTAACAGTTCAGCTGGCACATGAACACACACAGTGACTGAAATAATATTAAAAGTAATAAAAATAGGACAAGAATAATCTTATGACATCACACACGTTGTGAAAGACGACCGGGGATAATTGGTGAGTACCATCGTGCAGTGTGTCATGTCTGTCGGCCAAGTCACAGCACGGTTTCATGACTCCACAATCGTGTAATGTGACATAGTGACTGTAGGAACAGGCAGAAAAGTTGTGTAATGTGAACCAGGCATAAACCACAGCCACCGTGGTCTGACTCACAGCTATAAACCAGCCAATGGCCAATGACTGTGGCCAGCACTCTCCCTTCCTTCCATCTGTTTTAAAATCCTCTTCGCTACAGGAAACAACAACAAAAACCTCTAAACTAACCACGTACACACTGAAAGTGACGAATGTTGATGAAGCTTTTGTTTCAGTGAATTGTTGTAAAGATCTATAACAAATAAAACAACTTGTGAATGCACCTCAGGACAGCTTCTTCTCTCAGGACTCTCACGATGTTGATCTCATTTCTGACAGTCAGAGTTTATTTGTCTCGTCTTTCAAAATGTCTTCAATCAAACGACACCTGAATTATGATCATTTTTGCACTGGGGTCTGATCTTGGACCACCACGACTCCCCGCCGGATCAACAAACTTTCTGCTGCTATCAGTGGAGCCGCTCTCCTCTTGGAGACTCTGCCTGGTTAGCACGAGCTAACACAGCAGCAGCGCTAACATCCAACACTGAGCCGTTAAACAGTCCCAACAAACTCACACCGACACGGAGCGTCTCGACTCTGCCGTTATAATCATAAGGCAACGTTAGCTGTGTGATGTTAACAGTTAGCCCTGTCACTGTGTGTGTTCCTCCCTGACACCACTGACAATCACAGTCAACCTGGGCTTAGCTCCGCCCAGGTTGACTGTGATGATGTAAAGAAACACAAACAAACCACAGCGTCTTATTCTCCTACAGCAGGATGGTAGTGTGGTGACTCCAGAACTTGTCACTGGTGAATTGTTGTTTTTTCCTCTGCAGTGTTTTCATGATGAATTTGCAACAATCTGAAGCGTCAGGCTTTATTTTAAACTCATCGTCTCAAGTGTCTCACTCCAAATAAAAGACACTTTCATTTACACTCCGTCACATTAAATAATCATGAATCTCTGATGCAGTTGGACACGTCTTGTCTCTGTCTGTCTCCATTAACCCTCCTTATTATAACATCCAGAAGCTTCCCTCTTGCTCCTATGAGCTGCTGATACCTGGTGTCACACAGAGCGCTGCTACAGTCATATATGATGGTGTTTTGTCATCATTTGTGGACAGACGGACAAAGTGGATATTTGAAAACAGACTCATATTGACTGTCTGATCGTTTGCTGAACCTGCAGCTGATGGAATCTGTTGTTGAGGAAACAGCTGAAGTGAACTCGGTTCCTGTCGCAGCTGCTTCCTCGTCTCGTTTGTCAGGAAATGTTGACGACAGCTGAATGTTTGTGAAGCGTTTTTCATGAGCCGTCAGTCAGAGTACGCACGGCTGCATGGAAACAGGAATATTTATTTTCATTGGACAGGCCAGTGTGAATATTGTCTTTTTCACAACACGGGCAGGAACCAGAATATTTTGTCGGTGATCAGAGAATTAGGTCCCGATGTGTTTCACACATGTAGGTTTCCTGTGTCAAATGTGTTGTTTACCTCCTGGGAACGGGACAAACAACCAGCTGAGAGTCACTACCCAGAGCTCATGACCATAGGTGAGGGTTGGGACGCAGACGGACCAGGAAATCAGTTTCACCTTCTATCTCAGCTCCCTCTGAACCATGACAGTCCAGCACAGCGCCCACATCAGTATCTCTGGGTCTTGTTGACACTGAGGGTAGAATGGAGCGTGAGATGGATCGGCAGTTTGGTGCGTCGTCAGACGCCACACCGCTCCATTCTACCCTCAGTGTGAACCAGACCCTGAGATACTTGACCTCCTTCTCTTGGGGCAGTAACTCTCTCATGCTGGAAGTCACTCCATACAGTGCTATCATAAACATAAACAGCGAGTTATCAGCCCTCGATCAGGTCAAATGACTTATCAACACTATATGAGAGGCTGTAACGATGTCACGCTGCTCACAGCTCTCAGCCTCCATGTTAGTGTACGTCTGTATCAGTGGGAGTTTATGTTCCAGTAGAGGTTTACTCGTCCACTCCATCCTCCTCCATAACAACAACAGCTGAGTAAAAGAGAGGAATGGGCTCCACCAGCAGGACTCTGCTGACAGAGGAGCAGCAGGTCACACTATCACATTCACTCCCATTCATTACTGTGTGACTCACTGAGTGACGTCCCCACGATGAGGCTGAGAGATAACGAGGAGCATTACAAACTGCTGAGCCACAGCATGTTACCATCAATCAACTTCCTGAGGCAGAGAACACGCTGGAATACTAACCAGGTGGAAGCTGGTGATCACATGAGAGCAGAGCGGCAGCCGGTAAACACAACAACAACAAACACATCATTAAACTAACAAGCAGTGGGAGACGATCGTGATATTTAATACATGTGATCAGAGGAGCTGAGGTTTCCTGACTGTTTGTTTCAGCAGGAGATCCACTACATCAAAACAAGCGCTCCTCTAATCTGTGTGTGTTACTCCACATGACAAACTGCACAGGAAGTCGGGGGTGGGACTTCCAGGTCAATTTATCTAACGTGAAGAAATTAAACACATTTATCCACCTTCAGCTGGGTTTGAGTCAAACTGATGAAACACTGAGACTGAAACACTGTCCTTTGGCGCTACATTTTCTCAACCGTATAACCACTGGATTCCTACACAAAAACGCTGAGGTGCCGGTCTTTAAATCTTGAGAGAAAGCCAAAGAATTTATATTGTCTGACATCAGTATCAGCTCACAAATGTGACATGCCAACAAACTTTCCCACACACATACATGCTGAAGGTGCTTCCCGTCACTAAAGCTGCTGTCTGTTTCCTGTTATTTAGATATCCAGCTCTGGCAACATTTGCCTCCTCTCACATTCCCAAATTTGGTCAGAGTCATGTCATCAATATGGAGGAGTCCTACAGCTGCAGGCCAGCTGCTGGAATCTGACTGTCAGAGGTTTAAGGAAGAGACAACGAATACAAGATTAAAAAACAAGACAAAAAACCAGAGTGATCATGACTGCTGCTAACCGCTAACAGCTAATTGCTAACAGCTAGCTGCTAACTGCTAACAGCTAGCTGCTAACAGCCACCGCTGCAACTAACAAACTCCACAAATCCATCCAGCAGCTCCACCATCCACAGTCAGACACACACGGCTGATTATTTACTGCTGAATTACAGCTCACAACTCGCACCAACCCAAACATCCTGGTGCAGACTATTTACTGGAGTTTGCAGCCTGTCGCTCATCAGGCATCTCAAGATCATTACAAGCTGTCAGTGTCCGACAGTCCACCACCAACACTTTCATCAAGTCTCATCAATGAAAATCAAACAGATTTCATCTCAGTTTATATGATCAAGATCTGTTTTTGCTCGTCATCGTCTCGTCTTCGTCACTTCGTCAGTTGCTACCAACTAATTTTCATGAAATTCTTGCCAACAAAATCAACACTGCTCACAGGTGCTCTAAACTGTTTATTAGGCCTACATTAACAGTCTGAGGTTACTGTGGATTATTACAAACTTAGTGTCACAAAGATGGACATGTTCTATAACTAACATCTGATTCAAATGGTGAAAGGTCGTCAGATGAGGATGAATGGAAGGAGAGAAGCCTGGAGAGGTCACTGCCTTCCTCTAGGTGTGTTCACATGACATCAGCTGACATCGACAAATTAGAGAAGAGCAAAGATGAAGTGAACACCGCAAGGCCAACAGCATGGAACTGCTGTCAGACTTGGTTCAATCTCCAAAATATAAATGTCGACATTCGGCGTGTTGAGAAGAGCGAGCTGGGTACAGCCTTCAGGCGGTTTTATGGATCCAGTGAACAATTAAGGAGGAGCTGTGCAGCATCAGCAGCGACCTCAGGCTGGTTTCAATCGTTAGATCAACGAGCCTCCGGTCAGCTGTTCGTGGAATTTAATACAGGACTCGGAATTCATATCAGCTGATAATGTTTTCAAAGGTGCTGTTAAAGAGAAAAGAAGGGCAGGGGAAGACAGGCCGACACATCACCCTGTGATTTCACCTGCAGACCAGCGAATCTTAAAATATTCTGCAACACTAAATCCAGACAGAGACCCGACTCATTACTCCTCAAATGTGACGAGGCTGGAGGGAAGTATGTCACCGTAACATTCAGTAAGGAAACAAAAATAAAGACCCACTGGTGAGAGAAAATCAGAGAGGCGCATTGTTTAAATGGCGAGTAAAAATCCCCTCTGCCCAGCAGCATCGCTCCAAAACTACCTAACAAAATTCCACCGGATGCAAAGACCTGTACCTGCAGCAACAGTCAGCTTTCAGTACGCCGCTGCTCCCCTGGGAGTAAACCAGCTGTTAGAGATGTTATCCAGGATGTACAGAGAGGCAAGGACGCCTGAGGGTCACCACCGTACAGGAAGTGTCTGATGTGGGGGCACAGGTCAGATGCTTCGTACATGCAGAACAACTGTTCTCTGTAATCAGCCTCAGAACATGAAACATAAAATATCCACTGATCATATTCACTGATCTTTCCAGACCCACAGAATCATTTGTTCTATGAATATGTAAACAGTCTACACATCAAACTAAAGAACAGACCTTCTGTTTTTATTCTGTCTTATTCCATCTATTTCCTATCGAGACCTGAATTTGTGCATTTTCATTTAAAAAAAACATTTCCGACAAAAAGCTGAGAAAAAATTCTTTTTGTCAAAGAGTCATTTTCAATATAAAATCAATTTCACATTTACATGTTCTGTTTTTTCTCATTTCCTTACGTCAGTCTGAACTGTACGAATGAAAATAACAATAATAATCTCTTTGAGGTGCAGCAGTGAAACACGTCGTCACATTCAGTGATCCTGTTTCGTCCCACTCGTTTGTTTCTTCGTCCAATCAGATTCAGAATGTTGATCAAAACAGGAAGTGTCAGTCTGAGTCCATCGACATCTCCACGGCTTACGCAACTGTAAACTTTTCTGTGCAGTTTACAAGCTGCTACATTTCTATAAACAACATCTTCTTCTGGTTTTCAGCGGATCTCATTCTTCTTTTGTTTTTGGACATGGCAGTGCTGTTCTGTTTCACAGATGTGTAACAGCGCCCCCTATCTTATAACGGTAAAAACACAGATTGCCAGAATATCTCGTCAATGGCGGGGAAAGAGTGAAGTATCTCAGAACAGAACTGTGTATCTGATGTGTGAACGTCTCTCAGTTTGATCTCATCTGAACATAAAGACGGTTTTTCTGCGGCACCAGCTGAAGCTTTCATCCTCTGATAATTGAATTTCCTCCATCAGCACCCTGAGAGACGTCTCACTGTGGCCTTCAGTGTGTGTGTGTGTGTGTGTGAGAGTGTGTGTGTGTGTGTGTGTGTGAATATATGCGAGAAACACGCAGACTGTCAGTTGGAGCTCTTCTCAGCTGCACTCAGATAATGAAGTGATACTGGAGCTGTCAGAAGCTGTGAGGTCACAGAGAATCTGTTTCCTCCATGTTTACCTGTTTGTCTTCATAAACTCAGTCAAATGTTTCCACGGTAACAGGGACTCTTTGTCTTTGTCCCTGAATGTTCAGATACAATGACAGAAGTTTGACGCGTCCTCCAGAGTTCTCACATTAAAATGACCGTTCAGATCTTTTTAAGCAAATGAATTAACGACGTCTCCGCAGTCAGTCGTCCCTTTAACTCTGCGTCCTTGAGACAGGGTTGTTACACCGTTATTCCGCCTCACCGTTCTGCATCGACACAGAATGAGGGGACAGAGTTGTCACTTTAAAGTCGACAGCGGAGGTAGTCACATCGCCACACTGACCTCTGTCTAAAAGGGACAGCTGGCAGGACGGGACCATGGACGGGACAGGTGTGACTTTTTGTTGACGTGTAATGTGTGCGACCCACAGCAGGAGATTTAAAAAGTAGCAGTTAGCAGCTAGCTCAAAGAAGAAGAGCAGCGGCTGAAAATGTCCAAATATAGTGAAAACACTGAGGTCCAGGAGCAGAGGGCCAGATCAGTCGCCGTATAACAGGGATGCTACATGTTACAGAAAATGAATGAATGTTAAACATCTCTATCACGTACAAAAGCAAACCCACCATGGGTGAGAAGATCGGCTGTTTCTACAGAGTCCTGGTCCCAGATCAGACTCCCCTCCACATCAGACCACATGATTCACAGCACGCTGACCAGAAGAGGCTCAGTTTACATTTTCACAGGCAGAGTTTGAACGTTTACCAGTTCAAAAGAAGCAGAAAGAAATTTATATTAGATGTTAAATTTTGTGGTTCTGGCTGATACTGGTTCAGGATAAAAAAAGAGCACAGGCAGAAAACACGAGTCCACGGGGTGTTTGAATGAAGCTGACTTTGTTTCACCGTCCTCATATCACAGTTGTTCATCTCACACAGACACATGACCTCGTCACTGTGCATCCTGCAAACAGCTGTGTTTCATAAACTAAGACAGGATTAAAAATAAGCTGCAGCTTCCTTTTATTTGCTTCACATTCTGCCAGATAAAGGTCATTACCACCTCTGTCCACAGGGGGCGCCAAAACCAACACAACATGAGAGCTCCTTGTATTTGCTTTAAAGCTTTAAAGATGTTCTGAACTGTACCTTTAAGTTTCTGCAGTTTGAGTGTGCATGTGTGTGTCCATGTGTGTGTCCATGTGTGTGTCCATGTGTGTGTGTCCATGTGTGTGTGTCTGTGTGTGTGTTCATGTGTGTGTTCATGTGTGTGTGTCTGTGTGTTTGTCCATGTGTGTGTCCATGTGTGTGTCCATGTGTGTGTGTCTGTGTGTTTGTCCATGTGTGTGTGTCCATGTGTGTGTTCATGTGTGTGTTCATGTGTGTGTGTCTGTGTGTGTGTCTGTGTGTTTGTCCATGTGTGTGTGTCTGTGTGTGTGTCTGTGTGTTTGTCCATGTGTGTGTTCATGTGTGTGTGTCTGTGTGTGTGTTCATGTGTGTGTGTCCATGTGTGTGCGCGCAGACCCCACAAATAAGCAAAACAATGTGGACCCCTCGAGGGAGGAAAACAAGGATGTGTGTGTGTGATGTTTTTCCTTTTGAGGTTAGAAATCCAATTATCCAGTTAAGCACGGAGACAAACACCCTTCAGCCACATTAAGCTGCACACAGCGTCACGAGTGGACAATCTTTAGAGTACGGTGGCCCGGAGGCTCCGTCTCCCAAAACACAGTTTAATAGAGCTGATTTCTCGCCATGCTGTTCACAGGCTGTGGACAGACCTTCATGGTGTCATGTGACAGCAGAGTCACTGAGAGGTAATGAGTTTGGATTCATGTCACTGGACGAACAGCTTGTTAATTAAAGTGCCATTAAATGTTGACGAAGAGCCGGCGGTCACGGTTCACACACACCACTGGAAACTCTTTCTACATGACGGCTGTGGACATTTCTACTGCAGCGACTCCACCTCCTGAGACTCAAAGAGACATTCTGCTGCTGCAGGGAGACGTTCAGCATCACTCTCCATTAATGGTTTCATCTGGTCATGTATCTGTGGAGCTCCTTCAGTCTGAGCGCTGCGTCCGTCACTAACTTCCTCCTGAATCAGCGCTCAGACACTGAAGAGTTTTAAATGTTGTTTGTTTCAGAATCAAACACATCCATCACAACATCCTGTGAACTCCCTGTGACGTCTTCAAATGTCTTGGTCTGAATAAGGCTCAGTTTATTAGATAACGGAGACGAAGACGGAGCCTTCTGTCCCAACTCCTTGTGTCTGTATTTGTGCACATTTTCTGAAAGGTTACAGATTCGGACTGAACTGAGCAGAAGCACTGGAGAGCGTGGAGACAGTGAAGTTCAGACGAGACACGCCAGCAGGAGACGGTGAAGACATTTCAACGATGGCGGGACAGAACTAATCGTTGATACGGTGAAAAGAATTCTCTGCCGACGTGTCAGGATGGATTTAATGACCTCACACTGCCTCCATTAAAGGTACAATAATCCGACCTCCTCCACCCTCCAGTGCCATCTATTGGCTGTATCTATGAGAGCAGTGACGTTCACAGCGTTTAACACTGTGTCCTGACTGGATGCGAGAGAACTTGATTTTTACTTAAATGTGACATTTTTTGAAGAGATTGAAGTTATTTCTTAATTTCCACATGGCAACACTTATAGAAAGGAATCTGCACACTGTATAACTTGTAATAATTGTTTTCACCAAAACGTTGCAGCATTAAAATTATTATTTTTAGAAATATTACTTTTATTTTTTTTATTTAAGATATTTTTGGGGGGCATTTTCAGCCTTCAATAATAATAATAATAATAATACATTTTATTTGTTGGCGCCTTTCTGAGCACCCAAGGACACCTTACAATAAAAACATACAAAAATACCAATAATACAACATTAAAAATAGATAAAATACATGACAGAAAATTAAACCGGATAGGCAAGTCTGAACAGATGTATAGGACAGACAAGTGTGAAGGACAGAGAGAGAGGGAGAGACATGCAGCAAAGGGCCACAGGCTGGAGTCGAACCCGGGCCGCTGCAATAACAGCCTTGTACATGGGGCGCCTGCTCCACCACTAAGCCACCGACGCCCCGTGATATTATTTTTATTTTTAATTATTTTTTTATTTTTAGACAGTCTGTGGGAGTCTTTTAGTTTTATTCTTCTCGTCTCTCTCCAACGCACCTGTGTGGAAACAGATGTGAGGAGTGTTCCTTTGTTTTGAGACATGGCAACATTTTAAAATAATTGATTTTGTTTAAGTTATTTATTTCCTACGTTTTCAGGGAACTTGTTTTTTTACATGAAAACTAAAATGTGACTTTTTTCGTAAGATGTTTTCATCTCAAGCGACGTGTGCTCTGATTTCAATTGTTCGAAATGTTCAATAAATAATTTATAGTTCATCTGTGTGTTTTTCCTTCAACTGTTTTAAAATCACAGACACATAAGGAAAACATGCGAAAATTTGAGCATATTTACAGTACAAACCTCGTCAGTGAACTCTGAGGACAAAAAACTAAAACAAAATATCATTCATTAATTATAATTAATCCTGATATTGATCTGAGGTCATGTCACGCAGCACCAGGACAGTGTCTAAAATATGGATTTATCAAACATATCACATCTGAATATTTGGAACATGATTTTCCACAGCGTCGATGCACCGGCTGTTCTTACAGTGTTTTCTCTGATGGTAACTGAAGATGGGAAAGTGATCATGTTAAAGCCAAATTAACTTTGATGCCATCAATGTCAGATTTCCTCCGAGGAATCATTAATCAATCATGTTTCAAGGTTCTGAGTTTAAGTCAGTAATTCCAGCATGATGACATCACTACTGGTCGTCCCCCACACGCGCCGAGCTAACGAGTCGACAGACCGACACACTGCGACACTTTACACAACTCCAGCTGACGGAGCAGGTCTCCACACACACGCGCACACACGCACACACACACACACACACACACACACACACACAGGCAGCGTGCCTTCATCAGGTGAGGACACTGACTCGTGACCACGTCGTGTCGTTTACACCACAACAACAATAAAGTGATACAACAAACTGTTGACAAGTTTCATTCAGGACTTTGTGACGACTCTGAATACAAGTCTGAATTCACAACACGTGACCACGTACACACGTGCGTCCCAACGTTCACACACACAACCTCGCAAACACTCACCAGAAAAATGATGATGCAGAACAACTGGTGTCCATCTATGTGTGTGTGTGTGTGTTCTTCAAAGTTTGGTGATGTTACACAAACCCGTTTAGACCAGAGTCCTGCACTGGGTCGGGTACCCACAAAAACAGCTGATTTGTGGGTGGTTTTTAAAAAAACATTTTTTCCCGGGTTCGGATCTGGGTAGAAAAAATAACATGCGGGTCAGATCGCGGGTTTTAGATAAACACATCAATCATTAGTTCGGTAAACTACAGATAATTATCTTGGTCATTATTTACTCTCTGAGGATTGCCTCCGCTATTTCGCAACGGTCATTGGTTCAGCTGTTTACACGCGTTTCACCATCTAATAACACAATCTGTGATTGGACGACAGAATCAACATGGCTGTCACCGTCTAACAAGCGCCGCTTCCAAAACAGTAAATAATTATTTAGGTATTTGAGAAATAAGTGGATAAAACGTACAACTATCACTTTATAATGTTTCTGAAGTGTTTCCCTGATGGATTACTTCTCTCCTCGATGGATTCTAAAAACACGTGACGGCTCGTAACTGCTGAACGTCGCTCTGGACAGAAAGTAAGTCTATTATTACACATGTAAAGTTCCTTTACATAGATTAAAAGTTTAAAAGCATTAAACGTAACAAACGAGTGCTTTTACACTCGTATGGGAGAAGAACACAGAGGGTTGATGATGGAGCTGAAGTCAGGTTTTTATTGTGAGAGCTGCTTCATTCAGGTCGTTGTTTACTCACTGGCACCTTAACTGTGGCGATATGCTGTTCAATATTCAGCCAATATGACCCAAAATGATTACTTTAAATCCGGGTTACGGGTCGGGCTGCGGGTCGCGTTTCAACGGGTCGGACTGGGTTGCGGTACTAATTGGCCTGATGCGCGGGTTTGCGGTTCGGGTGGTTTGTACGTCGCCGGGTCGGGTCGGGGCGGATCTTGAAAACTGGACCCGTGCAGGACTCTGGTTTAGACGCAATGTGCCCTTTTGGAACAGGCCACGCCCACTGTGTCACAGCTCATACTGTCTGTTAACCCGCACCATCCAGCCAATCAGAATCGAGACTTCTCAGAGATGAAGGTGAACAACAATTAAAGACACAGATTATTTTTGTTTAAAGCAGCAGCAGTTTTTCACTTTTAAAAACCAGGAGTGAACTCGACATTTAAAGCCTGAAAATGTTTCCACAGTTCGTGATCAGGACCGCACGGTAACATCTGCATGTCATCAGTATCGGCCTTTATCAGCTTTAAAATGAACTCTCAGTTTCGACCAACGTGCTTTTTCTAACTCCTCAGGTCCCACTGATCCCAAACAGCTCACAGAAATTAAGAATGCATACCAAACAACAGTTCAGGTCTCAGGAGGATACATTGATATCGTTACCAGTTATTGCTCTATATCGGCATATTGGATATCAGCAAAATAATCCAGTATCATGCGTCCCTAACAGTTACCATGGTTACGGGACTGAGTGGATTTTCAGTCGTCTTCAGTAAACACGTGAACAAAGTCAGTGATGAGCCACGAACAAGACAAGCAGCTCCGATCAGAAACAGTCACCGTGTGCTGCAACGTACTGACCAGCCTCCCTCTGCAGGAAACCAGCTCCACCCAGACTGAACCATCACACCTCAGGTGCATTATGGGTAACACAAGTTTAAAGAGAACAGGTCTTACCCCTGTCTGTCGCCATCCACCAGGATTCGAACCAGGATCCCTGTAACAGCCACCAGGATGGGGTAGTGGTCCACGCTCTCCAGACCTGCACAGCCACAGAAACAAATCCATCCCATAATGATGCCGTCACATACCACCTGACTTTAACCACTCTGTTTCCTGCTGCGTGAAGGTGGTGACCAGGTGATGACCAGGTGGTGACCAGGTGCTCTGATGGTGTAAACCTCCTGCACTAACACATCAGACGATCATTATGATAAGAATAATAACTGTGTGACTCACAGGTTCATCTGCTGACTGTTCACTGACTCCTCTCTGTGGGCTGCGCCGCTTTTTACTGGTTTTTATGGGACACTGGGAAACACTGAACTTTACGAGCTGCTCACAAACGTTACACGGCAAATTAAACTCCAAAAACTTTGTCTCCATTAACACTGAATATAAAGTTATCTACACGATCCTGATTCTGGAAATACAGATTATAAACCTGTGTGTGTGTGTGTGTGTGTGTGTGTGTGTGTGTACCTGGCAGTCTCAGGTTGACGACTCGATCAAACAGGTTCTTCTCAGCTGTCACTCTGTTTAACACCTGGTTCAACAGCTGCAGAGAAACAACAGAGAGGACAGGACGTAAACACAGGTCAGGTTTTACTTCTCTGTTAGCCGTTAGCTGTTAGCTTAGCTTCTATACGTTCATCTTAAAGCAACACAATGTAGTTTTGAACCCTCAAAATATATATCCAAGATCCTTGTGATGGTACATCAACTCACAACAGGTGGGATGACACCGCCGTCATTGCTTGAGAGCGTCTGTTTCACTTGCACTGGCACTATTCAGTGTGGGGTTCAGGTAGGAACCCAGACACAACAAAGATATGATCCTGTTTACTGTGTTTGTTTCAATTGTCTACATGTATGTTGGAACACTGACTGTATCGCTGTTGTCTTTGTGATGTTATCTCAATGGAACTTATCTCTTTAAATAAAGGTTAAAAAGGAATAAGTTGTAATGTGCCTGAGTCCAGGTGTGATGTGCCTGAGTCCAGGTGTGATGTGCCTGAGTCTAGGTGTGATGTGCCTGAGTCCAGGTGTGATGTGCCTGAGTCCAGGTGTGATGTGCCTGAATCCAGGTGTGATGTGCCTGAGTCCAGGTGTGATGTGCCTGAATCCAGGTGTGATGTGCCTGAGTCCACGTGTGATGTGCCTGAATCCAGGTGTGATGTGCCTGAATCCAGGTGTGATGTGCCTGAATCCAGGTGTGATGTGCCTGAGTCCAGGTGTGATGTGCCTGAGTCCAGGTGTGACTTACCTGAGCGAGTCTCCTGAGGAGGAGCTCTGCAGACGGACGGGACCAGTCCAGGAAGATCTCGGGAACCAGAGTGACGGTCATCTCCAGCACCCGCAGCAGACTGACCGACAGGTCGAAGCAGGTCGCACACACCTGCAACGAGACCAGGTGTTACATCATCAAGCCACACACACACGGTGACAGGTTCACTCCCAGGTGAGTCTCAGATCACATCCCTCTGCACTCAACCCTTCATATTCTGAGTGTGCTGAGTGTGTTCACACTGTGTAGTGCGGGAAAATGCAGTGTACTGCTGACGCACTCAAAATGGTCCAAGAGTTGAGTGTGGACTGACGAACACTTCTCATCCTCAACCTCAAAGCCATCTCTGTGACGTAGCAAACGTCTCAACTTTGGACATGGAGACAAGGAGCCTGTTGGTTCGACATCATTTGACACTTAGAACCGAAACTGTTGTCGAATAGAAGTCGTCGTTGATGTTTGTTGGGTCTGTGATGATTTGGTACCGCAAACAATAATGCAAATGCTAACGTTAGCTAACGCTGCTCCTAGATATGGCGGCATATCCTAATCAGCACTGATGCTGTGTTGTTAGTTTGGTTTATGTGTGGGCGCACACAGCGGTCAAATGTCCACCGTCCCTTAAGACCAACCTGCTGAAATCAGTGCAGCACACAGAGTACTACAGTGAGGCGTGCTAACAGAAGGATGCAGTTTGAGACACAGTGTAAGTCTCTCCTCAGATTTTAAACCAACAGGCTGCAGGTTGTGGAGGTTCAGCCATTAAAATGATTAATAAATTACTTCATTCATTAATTAATCATTCAGTCAGAAAACAGTGATAAATCTGAAGTTCCTGGAGCAGAGTTGATGCCTCTACATCATTAGTTCTGTCTGAGACCAAATATTTTCAGTTTACTGTGTCAGGAATCAGGAAATCAGTCTGAGAAGAAAAAAAAAGAATTTTAAACATTAACAATGAATTAATTACCAAAATAATTTTTCTGTAAACTGACTTATTCATTAACCGACTGTCTCAGCTCTAAGTATGTTTGATCAGGATGTTTATGATATTTAAGCTTCTGAAACAGAAACAGTGATTTTGTGTCTGCAGCTGATTCAGTGGAAACAACACATCCAGTTTCTCTGAGATCTTCTGAAACTGAACATGACCTTTGACCTGAAGCTCCACATTAACTCTGCACCTTTACTGTGACTTTACATACTTAAACTATATGTAAAAAAATAAATAAAAAAATCTTCAAAATAAACATTAATGTGAACCCAACTTATTAGTGAAGATAAATTTGCTTCATTTAATTTACAGCAGAGTGAGAGAAAATGTTTTTGTCAGTAAATGGAAGAAAATGATGATTTATGACACGGTGGAAAAAACACCTGCAAGAACTTCAATACTGGACATACAGATATAGATCTAGATATACATATAGACCCTTTTACTGTTAGTAAACAGTATGACGTTTCTGGTGGGCGGGGCTTAGCTGGAGGCAAAACAGCTCTCCACAGACCTTAACTAGCGCTAGCTAGCAACTTCTGTTGTCTTGTTTTAGACGATGGAGGAAGATGATGTGAGTGGTGCGTTCAGAAACACTCATTTTGAGTGTGGGAGTGCACTCTGACACAAACTGGAGCGTTGATAAATTGGGAGCGCTGTGTGAATGTAGCGTTGGGTTATCCAGAGCAGCGCACTCTCAGAGTGGCAGAGCGCACTCTGGACACTCTGTCTGTGGAGACGGAGCAGCAGAGCGCCGAGCGGAGTGAATGTGTGATTAACTTAACCGTTGGTTCATTCATGTAGAAATATAACGCTCCGTTTCTTCCACCAACAGGGCTCTCATTTTAGTGTAGAGCGTCAGACTGAATTTACCAACGCACCATGTCAGGTCACTCACTCTCCGGGACCGCCAGTGTTACTTGAATAAGTAAACACTGACCAACGGGACCAGACTGGCCGACCCGTATGCTCTCACTCAGTGGATGGATGATGTCACAGGAAGCCAATCTTACAAAGGAGGACCACACTTGTTTGTTTTGCTATGGAAGCTAACGTTAGCTAATGTGCTAAAAAGTTAGCGTTCCAGAGAAATCCAATATTCCTCTTAATCCCTCCCCAGTTTCTGATGAGGTGGACATGATAACCCTTAATACACATAACCTTATTCATCCCTACAACAGGAAATACTTTTTCCCTAACCTGATATGAAGTGTGCGCTGCACATGTGAGCATTTTTGATGATGGCCTCCGTCCAGTCCTTTGGTCTTATCACATTTAACCATAGTTGTCTTTGTTTTTGTTGACGGGCAGTGGCGGCTGGTTTTGAGCCATGACTCCTTCTATTCTGGCTCCCAATAACACAACAAGACAAACACATTTTAACACTCCTATGGAGCCTACAGCCCTGTGGGGGAGAGGCAGCTGCACCTCAACAACATGATGTCACTGTGACGTCGGCCCTAAAAGGGTCGACATACCCTTCTTTGAAAGTGGATATTTGTAACCGTGACTGTTTTTTCTGAGTTTTCCTCGTTACATTTCTGATGGTGGAAAGAAAGTTGTTAGTTATTATAAATGATACTTATGGCTGTGCACACAAACTAAAACTCAATAAACATTAAAGTATAAAAGAACAAAGCTCCTGGTGTACAGTTCATGATGACAGTCACCTTCAGCTGACGAGTGTCCACAAAGTTCCTCTCTGGACGCTCTGCAGCCTGCTGGATCTGAGACAGGAAGTGGACAGCAAAGAGAGGAGAAGAAGAGATCAGAAGTAGAAAGGCAAACAATTATGTATATACCAGTCCACCCTGTGGTTGTCTGACTCCGCCCACCAGCCCACCCTGTGGTTGTATGACTCCGCCCACCAGTCCACCCTGTGGTTGTATGACTCCGCCCACCAGCACACCCTGTGGTTGTCTGACTCCGCCCACCAGTCCATCCTGTGGTTGTGTGACTCCGCCCACCAGTCCACCCTGTGGTTGTCTGACTCCACCCACCAGTCCACCCTGTGGTTGTGTGACTCCGCCCACCAGTCCACCCTGTGGTTGTGTGACTCCACCCACCAGCACACCCTGTGGTTGTCTGACTCCGCCCACCAGTCCATCCTGTGGTTGTCTGACTCCACCCACCAGTCCACCCTGTGGTTGTATGACTCCGCCCACCAGCCCACCCTGTGGTTGTCTGACTCCACCCACCAGTCCATCCTGTGGTTGTGTGACTCCACCCACCAGTCCACCCTGTGGTTGTATGACTCCGCCCACCAGTCCACCCTGTGGTTATATGACTCCACCCACCAGCCCACCCTGTGGTTGTATGACTCCGCCCACCAGTCCACCCTGTGGTTGTATGACTCCGCCCACCAGTCCACCCTGTGGTTGTATGACTCCACCCACCAGTCCAGTGTCTCTGACAGTCTCTATCCAGTTACAGTCAAAAAACATATTTTAAGAGATGAGTGTGACCTTGACCTTTGACCTTCAACCACCAAACTCTTATCAGCGTCTTCTTCAGTCCAAGTGGATGTTTGTGGCTAATTTAAGGCCTTCTTCAGAGATCACGTTCATGACAACAGGACAAACAACCCAAAACTGCTTTCGCTGGCTCAGAAGCACAAGAACATTTTATATGAACCATGTCCTTTAATCGTCACATTACCCCAAATCTCTGATTGGTTGAAACAGATTTTGTGACGTCCTAAAGTTCCCTGATGTTCAGTCATAACAGAGGAGTGCAGTGATGAATGTAAACAGGAAGTCTACGCTCGCAGACAGACACAGACAGCGTGTGGAGAGTCGCCTGATTCTGATTCTCTTCTCTAATGTTCTTTAAATGTTCTCTAAATATTAGCCTGTTATATTCAGTACGTTTATGAGACTGAACAGGTCCAGTGCTGTTAGAATGATTATTTCATAATGCAGGTAAACATCTAACATCACTGTCAATATTCCATCTCACACATGAAACCAGTGTTGACATGTTAACGTCTGCCGTCCTGTGACAGAGCTGCTGACTTTAACTCAGGTGCTGAACGTCTGAGAGCTGCGTTCATTCACTGTGATGTCAGGGAACTAATAATAATCACACATGAATATCATAATAAATTTGACAGCTGCTGTACTGAACGTTTTAAAGGATCAGTGAGTCTACGAGTGACACCAGAACACGTCCGTGTTCATCGTCTGCACTCACAGACCTGCTGCTCCTGAGCGGTACCTTAAACTCCAGTGTTGTTTCCACACTTTAATCATGTGAATATATAAATATAATCATAAACACAGAGAAGATAATGCAGAGTGTTTTCTGACCTCCTGGATCATGCCGATGAACTCGGAGAAGGCCCAGTTGAGCTGGTTCAGGACGCTGTTGAGGAACGAGGCGGCCATGTCTTTGTCCATGCTCAGCAGCTCTGCCATGTGTCTCTGCAGCAGCAACGACGGACACGGCTCTGAACCAATCAGACGACAGAGAAGGACACAGGTGAACACACAAAGTGGAGGCAGGTGAGGGGGGAGGATGAAGATAAAAACATCTGCACACATCACACTCAGATTGTGCTCAGTCAGGATCCTACAGAGTTTCTACACCATCAGACGCTCTCGTTCTGTTTATGATTTAAAGCATCAGAGCAGATTGGTGAAGAACAGCCCTGATGGTTCCCAGAGGAAAGCTCAGAGACGTGGCTGTGAGCTGCTCTTTAGATGGAGGAGGGAAGTTTAACCAGTTTAACCAGACGTACAGAACCAGTCTGACGTTGGACTTCTTATTCCATGGCTTTTATTTATTTTTATGATTTCCTCAGTCGATGTTTCACACTGAAGACATCCAAAGTATAAATTAACACGTGATTATGTAGTAAACAAAATGTTTGATAGTTCAGATTCCTCAAAGCTTCGAACATTCTCTCATGCGGAAAATAATAAAAATAAAGAAAAGGCACTGAATGAGAGAGTGAGTCCAAACTTTGGACGAACCAACCAGTTAGTCTGAAAGTCCTGAACGTATTTTTCATCTTTAAAACAACATTTTAAAGGAAATCTTTGCCAATTTTCAACCAGCTCTGTGTCATCGCAGCGTGGGGAGTACATGTGGCCCCTGAGCTGCCGTCAAAGTCCACTGGATGACGTGCACTGCAGCTTCGATGAGGCAAAATGACGCGTTTCCCATCATCCAGGTGTTTTCCAGGTGCTGCCAGCACAGACTGCACACAGCAGTGACACAGATCCGGCTGAAAGTCAGCAAAGTTTCCCTTTAAAGAATAAATCTCACCTTACTGTCACCTTTCAAAGTTTATAAATTTAGAAAACTATAGCCTGGTGTACACTGTGTGATTTTGGGCGGTCCCCAATGAAAGATGACCAGCAGTAAAGAAACGTGGCGATATCTTTGGTGGTGGCTCTAACGGTGGTCCGAAGTTGCTAAGTGAGGGAGGTTCAAGGATGGTCTCCGTCACAGTCAGCGATCAAGTGATAGTTGACCAAACATTAGTCCAGAAAGGTCATTAGTCAAAATAATCCAAACCTATATGACTGGAGCATGTGTGACTTTACTTTGAAAGGACAGACACAGGAAGTGTCCACGCTCAGCAGTCAGACAGGAGTCAGGTTAATTTCCAGGGCTGTAACCTGCGGTTATTCCACAGGCTAGTTAATAACATGTCGGGCAGGAAATCCAAAGTGTGGGATCATTTTGAGAAGGTGAAGGACGAACCCAAGGTGATATGTAAACTCATCTTCATTGGTCGACTACAAACATGACGTATCATCTGAAAC
>NC_065529.1:52303342-52306199 GCF_006386435.1 Epinephelus moara | reverse complement strand
AGGAACGCTTCTGTTGGGACCATCCACAACTTTCACTGTGGATAATATGACTGAACCGAACCGGACTGAGTGGTGGAAACAAGGCTTAAAGTCTGTGCACTCAGATCTTGTCTCCATGCTGCATGTACTAAAGAGACTTTGCTCCTCACACTGAGCCGGTCACTTCTTCAGAGAGAAGAACTGACCTCACAAAGAGTAACACGACACAGACGTCCTCAGTCTGTCTGTCTTTTATTGTGTCAGACAGATTTATGTGTTTATATCCTTTATGTTCTTTAAATTTATTCTCATGTTTCACTTAGTTTCCAATAATAAAGCAGCACAATGTTTATTTCCTCCATATTTCTATAATTTATATATTTCTGGTCTCACTGCTCTGTGTCTTCTATTACGAGCCTCTGTGCTGCACGTTTGTAGAATAAAGCTGAATTATGTTTTATCACCAACATGAATGTTATTTTTTCTGTGTATTAGTGTTCTGCATGCTCATGAACGATCTCAGTAACTTGTCATTTAAATCCAGTCAATAAAAACAGAAATGAATGATGAAGAAACGTCTCCAACTGCAGAGAGGCAGCAGCGCACTGACGACAGATGAACAGCTGAGGACAGAATCACTCACGTCAGGACTTCATCATTCGGAGACAATGGAAGAAACGAGAGGTGAAAATAAAGTCGAGTGGGAAAGGAGAACTGAGAGGATTAACAGGAGCAGAGAGAGGGACGGAGCAGAGGAGCAGAGGAGGAGGAGGAGGAGGAGGAGGAGGAGGAAGAGGAAGGACAAACAGGAGTGTATGAAGAAGAAGAGGGGAAGCTCTCCGTTGGGAGACGAGTGTTCATTAACTACTAATCCCTGTTTTCTGCTCTTTGCATCCCACAAGGATCAAACCCTGGTTATTATCCAGCTGATCCAAACACAGAGGTCACGCTCACTGCAACACGCCACGCTGTGACATCACTTTAGATTCTACTACGTCTCCCCGTCAGAGGGAAATACTGATGTACTTCATACTGCACTGCGTTCATCTGAGAGCTGGACTCACTGCTTTATTCACACTTTAAAGCTTCTGTGTGTAACTTCAAATCCTTGTTATCAGTGACCGCACCTCTCTGAGCACGCTCAGTGACCGCGCCTCTCTGAGGACGCTCAGAGTGACCGCGCCTCTCTGAGGACGCTCAGAGTGACCGCGCCTCTCTGAGGACGCTCAGTGAACTGCATCCTGCCGACCCAACTCTGTAGGTACGAGCCAGCACCTGGACACAGACACAGTGTCCTCACAGTCACTAACTGGGATCACTGGTGACCACTGCTCAGGTGAGACTGGAACAAAAAGTGACGGCTGATATGAAAAGGAAGAGAAATAAATGAAAGCAGTGGGAGCAGAAACAGAAACAGAAACAGGAGCGATGGAAAAACAACTTACTTTGGAAACTAGCTATGGACAGATCCCCTGAAAGGCATGCAAATAAAGAGGCACACAGATGGAAGTTAGTTTTCATGCAGGAGACAGCAGGACGCCACAGCTCAGAGGAAACACAGACACGACCACGACACATCACCTTATTAAACACATCAGCTGTTAACTACAGGTCAGTATTTACAGATATACTTTAGGTCAGGGGCACATTTAGCCTAGCTTAGCACAAAGACTGGAAGCGGGGGGAAACTGTTAGCCTAGCTTAGCACAAAGACTGGAAGCAGCGGGAAACTGTTAGCCTAGCTTAGCACAAAGACTGGAAGCGGGGGGAAACTGTTAGCCTAGCTTAGCACAAAGACTTGAAGCAGGGGGAAACTGTTAGCCTAGCTTAGCACAAAGACTGGAAGCAGGGGGAAACTGTTAGCATAGCTTAGCACAAAGACTGGAAGCAGGGGGAAAGAGAAAACTCCTTCGGCCATCTTGAAGACAAGACAGCTGAAAACATTCAATGAACAAATTCAAGTGTTTTACAACATAAAGTCGAGACAACAGAAACAGAAGGAAATACAAAGTAAAGCAATAAACAGGTTTAAAATACAGCGGTTAGAAAACAGAGAAATGAAAAACCAAGATGAAGCAGAATGAAGTGGAACCAGAGTCAGCTGGACGATAAGTTAAGTCTGATTTAAACGAGGACACTGAATGAATGAAGCTCAGGCAGATGGTTCATACTCTGTGGATCTGAAAAGTTTCTGTCGTCTCAACTTTGGTCTCTGGGAATGCTAACAGGTCTTAGCTCGAGGCTCAACAGCACAGTGATGTAACTGTAGGCGCAGCGCTTTATAAGTTGGCCGTAAAATCTTATAGAATCAATTTTAAAACGAACAGGCAGCTGATGTAAAGAAGTTAAAACATCAAACATCAACAAATCTAGACTCATCATCAACTCTGATTTTCTGTCATCACTCAGTGTGCTGACGCAGACTGAATCACATCCACAGTCTCCATTTTTCAATATCAATAATCAATAAGAAAATAATCTGACTGGGGATAGGTCACGATTTTCAAATTTTCAAATAGTCATTTTATTTTGAAAAATCGATTTTTTAATGCGACTATTACTATTCGCCGTCTTATTTCCCCCCCTTTATTTGACATGCAATTCAGCTCCTAACCGCACGAGGGCAGTATAGTATAGGATTGCTACAGCGGTGTGAGATGGGCTACCAGCTAGTTTGATGCTCTTCTACAAACAGGAGANACATGCAATTCAGCTCCTAACCGCACAAGGGCAGTATAGGATTGCTACAGCGGTGTGAGATGGGCTACCAGCTAGTTTGATGCTCTTCTACAAACAGGAGAAACATGCAGAGACTACTACAGTCATCAAAAAGTTCCGTGTGGAACAACTTCGACAAAATAAACGAAAATGAGGTGCA
>NC_065529.1:52292226-52302219 GCF_006386435.1 Epinephelus moara | reverse complement strand
AGACAGACAGACAGGGACAGAGAGACAGAGACAGAGACAGAGACAGACAGGGACAGAGACAGAGACAGAGACAGACAGACAGGGACAGACAGGGACAGAGAGACAGAGACAGACAGACAGGGACAGAGAGACAGAGACAGAGACAGACAGACAGACAGACAGGGACAGACAGAGACAGAGACAGACAGACAGACAGACAGACAGGGACAGACAGAGACAGACAGACAGACAGACAGACAGACACAGACAGGGACCACCTACTCTGCAGACTGGGCAGGTTGGCGTCCTCAGGTTTGGTTTTCAGCAGGTGAGGAAGACGAGTGTATCTGTAGCCAAAACCGCAACCCTGAAAAACAACACGCCGTGATGTCACAACGACACACCAACACTCCTTCACCTCAGGAACAGGAAGAACAGAACAGTGTTTGAAAACTCGTCAGCAGGTTACTCTGGTCAAAGAACAAAAGTATCAGCATCAAAATATACTCAAAGTACCAAAAGTAAAAGTACTCATTCTGCAGAGTAATCTGTATGATGTCACTGATGCATTAATGAGTTGATCATGACTTAACATAGTGATGAGTAGTTTCATCTCTAATTATCCATCATCACTGATTATTGATTATATTTTGTGTCAGTAACCTGTAAAGTAACTAAATCTGTCGGGTAACTGTAGTGCAGTGTAAAGTACACTATGTAGTGGAGCAGAGTTTGATGAGTGTAAATATATAATGAACTTAGTTAAACTGCACGACTGAGTGTGAGGACATGTTAGCAGACCTCCTGCTGTCATAAGACACGTGTGTAAAACTGTTGACAGGACCAAAAACAAACTGCCGTCATCACCCTTGTGTGTTAGGGATCTTTAATCCACTGAAGATTATATGTGTGAAAGTTTGAGTGTAGCAGAGCTGTGTCTCACCCTCCACAGTCGGACCAGGATCCAGTTGGTCTGAGCCCAAGGTCTCTGCTCATACGGGGCCAGCAGGTTCCTCATCATGGCCACCCGTCTGAAACATGCGTGATATCAGCACTGATCAGAACACACGTCTGATGACATCACTTGATCTGCTTCAATACATCAATACAGTTTTTATTAGAATTATTATTATTCATTTATTTATTTTTTGACTTAGAAGAACTAAGAACACAAACCACGAGAGAAAAATGACCTGAAATAAAAATGAAAACTAGACTTAAGAGATAAAATGAAAACCGACGCCTGGGACACGCTGCCTGTGTGAGCGCGTGACAGCGGCGTCCCTGAACTGCTGCAGCGCTGCTGCTGTAACTACTGTATTTACACAATTAAAAGCCAATATTCTGCTCATGTATGGAGCTGTACTGAATTATTAATAACACAGTCCTGCAAATATTTCACAATAAAAGCCTGGTGTTGGGGTGCCCAGTAGCTCAGAGGGTAGAGCCGGCGCCCCATAAACTGCAGGTTTGATTCCAGCCTGCAGCCCTCTGTCATTAAAGGTAAAAGGCGAAAAAAATATGTATTTTTTTTTAAAGCCCTGTGAAGGGATTTTGTCCATAAAAACTTTATAAGAGGGCTTTTATTTTGAAACAGACACAAGAAAGGGCGAGTTCAAAACAAACCATTATATTTTTTCGTGTCTGTCACAGATACAAACATTAACACTAATTGAAAGGTTGTTTAATGTCAATATGATCGTCAAAAGACCATTTTCACGTCACTATCTTTGCAGAACAAAAAAAAAAAAAAAACGCACAAATGCTTAGAGCAGCCACGCTGTGCCTGGGCAGTGCTGCGCACGCTGGCAGCGTGGCTGCTCTAAGCATTTGTGAAATTCTTTCATCTGACCCCAACGTATAACCCCACATTATGATAAAATAAACTGAAACTAATAAAAACTGAACTAAAACTTAAGATCTTAACAATAAAAACTTCAGTGAAAAAAACAAACCCACTGTGGAAACTGACCGAAGCTAATATTAAAAATTAAATGAAAATAAAAACTACTGAATACAACACTATAATGACTCTGTTATGAAGTGTGTGAGACTGAGTGAGAACTGTCTGTGAAATTTATCACGTTTGGATTGTGAATAAAAAACGTCTCAAAGAAAAGAACATGCTGCTGATTTTCACATTCACACAGATGTTTTTCTCTTCGCTCATATTCCCACTCATCACCACTGTTCTGTTCACGTGTGTTAAATAAAACCTGATCAGAGTCCTGATCGCAGGGAGACGAATCGAACATGGATTCAAACATCTATAAAACTCTGAGTGAACTCTAATAACACGAAGAGCTTTACTGAAAAGGGGAACTGATCTGAACTGAGATCAGATTTAAATCAAACCAGATGTCTCGTTGTTTAGGATGGTTACCATCTGAATTACTGGGAACACAGATTTAATATCAATAACAAAAATAATAAAGTTCATTTACACAGGACAAAGTGTTTTACAGCTGGATGGAAAAGAACTGATTAAAAACAATAACTACAATCTCCGCCCTGTGGCTGTCTGACTCCGCCCACCAGTCCACCCTGTGGTTGCATGACTCCACCCACCAGTCCACCCTGTGGTTGTATGACTCCGCCCACCAGTCCAGTGTCTCTGACAGTCTCCATCCATGTCAGTGAAAACATGGATGCTTCACACACAGAAGATCTATACAATCAGCACAGTTTCAAGATTAGAGTCACCAATTCAGTATCTGACCAAATGTCTCCCCTTCTGTTCCTGAGATATGACGTTAAAACATGATGATGTCACAGTCAAGCTGACCTTTGACCTTTTGACCTTCATTATTTCATCCTGTTAGATTTGTGTCAAGTTTGGTCAGAATTAGTGAATGAATTCTTCAGTTATGGACAGAAACATGTTTGTGAGGTCACAGTGACCTTTGACCTTCAACCACAAAATTCTAATCAGTTTATTCTTCAGTCCAAGTGGACGTTTGTGCCAAATTTGTTAAAACTCCCTCATGGCGTTCTTGAGATTCGCATCTCAAGATCGCATTCACAAAAATGAGATAGATGCAAGGTCACAGTGACCTTTGACCACCAAATTCTTATCAGATCACTGTTGGGTCCAAGTGAACGCTTGTGCCAAATTTGAATAAATTCCCCTGAAGCATTCTTGAGATTGTTCACAAGGATGGGACGTCTCATTATAAACTATTACATAAAGCCACCTCCAGCTGCTGAAGCGTTGTCTGTGTGATCGGCTCTTACAGTGTGGTGGAACAACAGAAACGATCTGAACACCCTCAGACTGAATGTGTTTGCCTCAGCTGACGCTGCAGTCTGATCACAGCTGACACATTAGGTCGTAAAGACTCAGAGGAAATCAGGTCGCTAACAAAGGTTTGCAGAATCACACTTCAGATAAGTCTGTGTGTCGTCTGCATACGAGATGACCCACAGGAGGCATGTAAATAAAAAGAACCGATCATCGAGCCCTGAGTTCCCCCACAGTACAAACCTAGTTTACATCCAGAAGGATGGAGTGACCTTCAGCAGAGCAGTTTCTGTGCTGTGATCTTCACTAACATGTTGTTTCCATCAATAAAAGTCAACAGTTGATCCGTTGCTACTTCTTCTAAAACCTCAGCTTCCAACAGGAGCTGAAGACGTGACGTTAGGTGGAATCAATGTTTGGATTTTTAATGCATAAAGAAGAAAAGAAACTAAACTGATGAGTGCGACCAATCAGAAAGAGTCCAGTTTAAACCAATGAGCACTCACTGTTCCTCTGGGATCCTCTCCACTGCCCTGAGGGATTGTGGGTAACAGACGTAGCTGGCCAGGGCCTGCATCAGAGAGTCTTTGATATCTGAGAGGACGAGAGAAGAGATATCCATGATGACAACAACACATACGAGTTCCTCTCGACAACACCTGAACTTTAGTAACTGCAAGACAGAAATAAAATGTGTTACAGTAAAGTTTAACCCTCAGTGGAGACGTCACGGCATGTGGTCACCATCATGGATTTATTACATCTGTGAGGAGTGTTTCTGCTCCACTGGTTTCATGTTATAAGAGAGATTTATCATCTGTAGAAATCATCATGTGCTATATAAACCAACAATAACAACCACATCTGTTTAATGAACACTGAACTGGAACATCAGATCAGATCACTGCAGCTGACAGCGTACCAACACTACCCTGCAGTACGTAGCTAGAATCACTTCATGGTTTTATAGCGGTGAAGATTCTCAGTCATCCAGGCATATCGTAGGCAACTGGATTCAAGAAACTCAAGCAAGTCCAGCTGCCTACGATATAGCACTTAAGATTAGGGATACATGATATATATTGTACCAATAAATTATTGGCTGATAATGGGATATTTTTATAGTTATGAGTTATTCCGATAATTAAAATTATAGCTGATAAAAAGTGCCGATAATACAAAGCCAGACTGCTTTCACTGACTTAACAAGGGCAGCGTCTACACACCGACAGTGGGTGGAGCTACATGTTTGCAAGCTGCTAATAAACACAGAGAAGAAAAACAACAATGATTGCAGCACACTGCCTAGAAGGTGAAACATGTCGCGGAGAGGACGTCTTTCACAGGTCCAGAGGAAGACAACAGGACGGCACCGAGGGTCTGATCTCCGACCGCCCAACACAGGTTAGACACAGAGTGTTAGCATGAGCTAATCAGAAGTAGCAGCTAACATTCAACACAGTAACACTGGGCTTCATCATCATCCTCCTCTGTCTCACCATTAACGTCACATTTAATACTGATAAAGTAATTTTGTATTTCTGATGTCCATCTGTAGTGTAGGGTTATATGGGGGCGGGGCCAGTGAAGGTAGACTTGACGTTGGCAGGTATGAAGAGTCACACCTGTTGTTTGTGTTTGTTGTGTTAAAAGCAGTGAAGTCAGTTTGATGTGGAATATTAAACCAGCCTTTCTGACCCTCAGTGAACACAAACTACAGGTTTACACTTCTTTTTAAAATGCAAAAAGGTGAAATTACCTGTTATGGTATCGGCCATGAGAAGCAGGTAATTTATCGGTTATCAGTATTGGTTGAAAAAATCCATGCCTGTGTATCCCTACTTAAGATTCCTGGTTTTACGTTCCAGAAGCTCCGGCCCATTCAGTACCAACTATATATATCTCTGTGAGGTCACACAGATCAGCAGACATCTGAGGAACTGGTAATAAATACATCAACAAACATAGAGAAGAGTTTACGATTTCATTTTCTCTGAAGAGTTCAGGTAAAATCTTGTGTTCAGATAGAGACGATGAGAGATAACGGAGAGGTTAAACTCTCTGTTGGACACGTTTTAAAGTCACTGCCGTGTTTCATTCCTGCTGTAACTGGTGGTCAAACTCTTTCCAGAGCTTCTGTGAAAAGTCTGTGACAGGAAGTGACTGATGAGGCTGAGGTTCACGCTCACTGATAAGAAGCTGATTGATTTCGGTGGTCTGATCATGATAAACTGACTCGCAGCTTCCTGGAACATCCAGTCACTTAGAAATATAAAACCCAAACACACTGAGAGCTGACGGACAGAAACCAAAGACGAGCATCAGGTCTCATCAGGCAGCTGCACTTTATGTAAATCAGATCTTTCTGTGGCTCATTTACATCCCGAGTCTTTAGTTGATATAAACACAAAGTTTAACACCTCTGATGGTGATGTGAGAGACACGTGTGTCACTGTGACGGAATACCATCATGACAGACAGGAGAAGCTTCATTACTGCAGAGAATAACGCACACAGGTGAATTCACAGAGAGTGAACTGCAGCTGCTGATGGGAACATGAACAGTGCATCAGCTGAAGCTGCTGTCTGCAACGTCTCAAAGTCCAGTTCACCAAAGATGAGGTGCTTATGACACTACAGCACAAACACGCTGTGTCTGAGTGCAGTCATCCATGTGGAGGAGCGCTCAGTGTTGGGGTCGTTATTATTTATTCTGTACATTAATAATATAATATAATAAGATGTGAGGATTATAGTTTAGAGTATAATAATAAATCTAGTTATTTCCTTTCTTTGGTGTTGTTGATATTCTGGGTTCTACTTTGGTTGATATGGTTTTGCTCCTACTTTTCAGATATGAGTTTCTCTGTGTCTCTTGGTCCTGTCAGCTCTGATACTGCTGCTCTTTCCCGTGGTGTACGTCAGGGCTCTGTCTTAGGTCCTATATTAGTTGCTTTATACATGCTTCCACTTTGTCAAATTATTAGTCGGTTCTCAGGTATATATCATGTCACTGTTATGCTGATGACATTCAGCTGAATGTCTCGTTTAAGCCTGACAACACAGACAAACTTTCCGTTCTTCACAACTGTTTGTTGCCATCAAGGACTGGACGTCAAACTACTACTTACAATTAAACACAGACAAGATTCTGCTAATATCTCCAGGAAGGAGGGTCGCCTGTTCAAGTCCCCGTCCGGACCAAAAATATGGAGCGTGGACTGGTAGCTGGAGAGNAAAAAAAAAAAAAAAAAAAAAAAAGTAGAGCTTCAGAGGTTACCCAGAGTGTTGGGTCCCTGTCTTCAGCTATACGGTCATGTTTTAGGAATCTTGGGGTTATTTTTGATCATGCATTTTGATCATCATGTTAAATAATCAACCTGAACCTGTTTTATTCAGCTAAGAAACACTGCAGAGCTCAGATCTGTGGTGTCTCCACCTGAGCTGGAGATGATGATGCATGCTTTTGTGTCCTTCTGACTGGACAACTGTAATTCTCTTTTGACTTGTCCAAACAAATCTTAAGCTTCTTCAAAAAATCCAGAACGCTGCTTCTCAGCTGTTAAAAAGGTCCAACAGGTCGACTCACATCACTCCCATTCTAGTGTCTTTACACTGGCTTCATCAGTTTCAGGATCCACTTCAAGATACTTTTCCTCATGTACAGAGCCACGGCCAGGCGCCTGAACACATCAGTGATCTTCCCCATTCAGATATCGTCAGTAGGGTCTTCAGAACAGGACCTACTGACTGCCCCCCCGCTCCAGACTCATAACTACAGTAGTAGCTCCAACACTGTGGAGCTTTCTTCCATCAGGTTTACTGTCTGCGATCTCTTGAGAAATTTTTAAAAAACAACTAAAGAGCCGTCTTTGTTTAAAGTGGCCTTTGTCCCACCCTGAACTGTCAGGTGTTTGTTCCCTGGTATGTTTCTGTTTGAGGCCTCAGCAGCTTGTATCTGCTCTGTGTTCTACTTTAAGAGTTTTAGTCCGACTCCCTGCAGCAACAGTGCTCTTATCATCTTTCCTCCCAACAAAATCAAAGTGATGAGAATATTTCCAGCTGCTATGGTCAGAGGTTCCAACAAGCTCACTGCTTTATAACGTGCGGACGCAGCATGATTATCACTTACATGAGTCAGCTGATGTGATGTTGTATTTCAAGTCAGTAGTGATGTGATAACAAACGTAACGTTGTGACGACTTGTTTGGTTTTGGAGTAACGAATATTATTACTTAGATTTCATTAGTAATTAGTTACACTACTTGTTACTGTAAAAAGCAATATATTACTGTAATGTGTTACTGTGCAGCACTGTCAGAGACACATCAAAGCTTCTGCAGTGACAGTGGGGTATTTACTGATGTAGAACAAAAGGTGAAAGTCTCTTCAGCTTGTGTTGACCACAGATCTTATTTCACACACTGAACCTAGAACACACAGACTTGAACACGTGGGAACAGGAAGTGCTAACATGCTAACATGCTAACTTATTTCTGGCTGCTGGGACTCACTCCTGCAGAACTCTACTGCGTGCGGCTGTTAGCGCTGAATGGAGCTGTTACAGCGTCGAGGCTCATGAAAGGGTCAGTTTGTCTTATTTGTGCAGCACCATTCCTGTGTGAATTCACCCGCCAGTGCGTGTGTGTGTGTGTGTGTGTGTGTGTGTGTTACCTGTTCCTACTATACGAGGGTCTGCAAAGTGCTTGGCGAGGATAGCAGCTAGCTGGGTCAAGGTGTCCTCGTAGCCTGTGGGGACAGACAGACACATGTGTGAAGTTGTGCTGATGTTCAGCTGACAGCTCACGTTCCAGTCCACCTGGATTCTACTTCACCGAACAGTGAACAGCTGAACCAGCAGCAGGCTGCATGTGACACACAGCTAATGATGACACAGTGTGAGCGTGTGCTTCCAACGAGAAAACAACCTCTTCCACAGAGCTGCGTCAATAAATCAATCTGTGCTGCTAACAGTTAATACAGCGGGCATTAACTGTTAATCCACAGACTCCAGACCAGTGTTAACAAGCCTCAGTAATATCACCACAACACACTGACAGGGCAACGTGGAGAGAGCTCATGTTACTCTGTATATGTGGCAGATACATCGTATCACCAAAGAGTCCATCAGTTTTAGTCTCTATTAGGACATGTGTCCACGTAGCAGGGCTGAACCCCGACTGAGACTGTTCCTAGTGGACCAGCAGTCCTCATCAGGGTCCATCAGTGGACCGACAGTCCTCATCAGGGTCCATCAGCGGACCGACAGTCCTCATCAGGGTCCATCAGTGGATGGTGNGTCATATAGGTTTGAGTTATTTTGACAAGGCGCAGCTCCTGATAGGGTTTCATGTTTGCAGCGACCAATGACCTTTCCGGTCGACTAACGTTTGATCGACTGTCAGGTGGCAGCTCGACCACATAGCATTGTTTTTTTTTCAGCAGAAAGGCAGAGGCAGGGTGCGGGGGAGCGCTTCGTCCCAGTGCGGTATTTTGCACTTTTTTGCACTAGCCCACTCAGTGAGTTTCATGTCTTTGAAAACGAATGTTTAGGGTGGTTTTAGGACAGGTTCACACATGGCCATATGCAGCAGTGTTAAGCCAGGCAGGGGAAAGACAAATTCTCTGAAAATGAGCGTCACTATTTTGGTCTTTACCACTCTATTTCATCATAAACAACCCAGAAATGGGGCTCAAAGTGCAAAATACCAGACTTCTCCTTTAATAAAAAAAGGGTTTCAGAGAACTCAGTGTTTCACCTGGCAGCTCCTCCATGCTGTTTGCAGGGCTGAAGTAGTTCTTCAAAGCGCTGTACGCATTCATGGCCACGTTGAGGTAGAACTCTGGAGCAAAGGCGAACAAAGAGCCGGTGTTGTCTGCGTGTTCGATGGTCCGAATACAAACACACAGCAGCCAGTACACGTCCAGCATCTTCTCCTGTAGACAGACAGACGGACAGACATGATTATTCTTCACTTAGATTCACACAAGCTTTTTATCGACTAAAACTATGAAAGAAAAAATGACTAAAATGTGACTAAAACTAATAAACATTTTCTTCTCAAGACTGAATCTAAACCAGCTGTCACAATGAACACTGGTTTTGTCTTCATGTCAGTAATCAACCGAGAAGTCTCATGGTGATATCTATTAGATAAAATTTTTACCCCCGTGTTTTATTTTTTGCCTAAAAATGTTTTACCGTCCAGATCTTAATCCACCCCACGTTACAGTTTGGTTCCTGTCTGTATTCTGAAGGTTTTTACAGAGCGGTTTATTCCTTTATGATTCACAGCCCGATTTATAGAACATCTTATTCATAAACACATGGTGGAAATGGATTTATTTTATGGCTGTTGACTCTATTTTTTTATTTATGGAGTGACAATAAGAGACATCCAAACTCCCTCTGTAAAAACCTTTGACTCTAATATGTGAACAAAGTGAAACAAGAATTTTTAAACTGGCTTCATCCAATGTTCAGGTTTATGTTCTGGAGATGTGTGTAACTCAGTGAATATGTGATATGATAATTCCTCATTTACATATTCACTCTTTAAATTTCAGAAAACAAATAAATTAAACAAGCATGTCTTAATTTAAGGCTGCGTTGACATCTGCCCTGTTCAGTTGGTTTGTGCAGGTGTGAACACACCAAAACAACCGGACTGAGACCTTCTTGAAGAGGTGGTCTCAGTCCGGTTCCAAAGGAACTCTGGTGCGGTTGGTTTGTGGTGAGAAGGTGTTCCGACCTGGATGTGAAGCAACTGCAG
>NC_065529.1:52286774-52291090 GCF_006386435.1 Epinephelus moara | reverse complement strand
TGGCATAGGTACGGCATAGGAGCGGCATAGAAGCGGCATAGGTACGGCACAGGAGTGGCATAGGTACGGCATAGGAGTGGCATAGGTACAGCATAGGAGTGGCATAGGTACGGCATAGGAGCGGCATAGGTACGGCATCGGTACAGCATAGGAGTGGCATAGGTACGGCATAGGAGCGGCATAGAAGCGGCATAGGTACGGCATAGGTACGGCATAGGAGCGGCATAGAAGCGGCATAGGTACGGCATAGGAGCGGCATAGAAGCGGCATAGGTACGGCATAGGAGCGGCATAGGTGCGGCATAGGAGCGGCATAGGTACGGCATAGGAGCGGCATAGAAACGGCATAGGAGCGGCATAGGAGCGGCATAGAAGTGGCATAGGTACGGCATAGGAGCGGCATAGAAACGGCATAGGTACGGCATAGGAGCGGCATAGAAACGGCATAGGAGCAGCATAGGTACGGCATAGGAGCGGCATAGGTACGGCATAGGAGCGGCATAGAAGCGGCATAGGTACGGCATAGGAGCGGCATCGATTCGACGCTGAAGTATAGATTCTGCCTTAAAGCCAAAAGAAAACAACAGTTGACTAATTTATCCAGTATCGTTCCTAACAGACCAGAACATATCAGGTATGGAATTAATCTGCAGATTCTCCGGTTTAAAATGAGACTGAAACTTTTCTGTGGACGTCAGTTTTTGAGACACGACGAAGGACAAAATCTGTCCAGTACCAGACGGTGAGAGGAGTCGTTTTTAGCCGAGCTGATTTGAGGGAAACCTGCGGCCCTGACCTGCTGGTTAAGAGGAGGGAGGAGTCAGCTTTCAGTGACGGAAAAAACAGTCAACGAAACAGGTGTTTTTAAACTACTGTGAATCACTGCAAACACGAGAGATCCTTCAGCACGCAGTCATACATGTACACACAAAATATGAGGCTGGCTGGTCCAGTAGTTTGTGAGATGAGCTGCTGACAGAAAGACTCACATGTAACTATCAGCAAAAGGTCAATAAAACTTGACGGACGGACTGACAGACACAGACACAGACACAGACACAGACACAGACAGATAGACAGACAGACAGACAGACATGTGGAGGACGGGGTTCACCTTGGAGTAGATGGTGGCGTTGATCCAGGCTAGTCTCCTGCTGAGGTGGTTCAGCTTCTCTGCAAAAACCTTCTGGCTCTTCTGGAGCTCGTCCAGGATGTCTGGTCTCTGAGGGGCACAAATCAGCGTCATGACATCACCCGTGACTTCACCACTGTCACCATTACACACACTGCTTCTGTTGGTGCGGTCTGAGGACGCCAGAGGACGGAGACATGAAGCTGCATGTGCTGAATGAACTCATATACATGTAGAGCTTTGTTTGTGTGTGTACATTACATCTCCATCCATCCATCCATCCATCCATTTAACCATCCATCCATCCATCCATCCATCCATCCATTTAACCATCCATCCATCCATCCATCCTTCATTCCATCCATCCATCCATCCTTCATTCCATCCATCCATCCATCCATCCATCATTCCATCCATCCATCCATCCATCCATCCATCATTCCATCCATCCTTCATTCCATCCATCCATCCATCCATCCATCATTCCATCCATCATTCCATCCATCCATCCATCCATTTAACCATCCATCCATCCATCCTTCAATCCATCCATCCATCCATCCATCCATCCATCCATCCATCCATCATTTAACCATCCATCCATCCAACTATCCTCCTGGAGGACCCCGAGGTGTTGCCAGACCAGATGAGATCTATAATCCCTCCAGTGTGTTCTGGGTCTGCCCCGGGGCCTCCTACCAGCTGGACCAGGAGGATCCTGATCAGATGTTGAACCACCTCAACATGAAGGAGCAGCGGCTCTACTCCGAGCTCCCTCCAGATGTCTGACTCCTCCCCCTATCTCTAAGGCTGAGCCCAGACACCCTACAGAGGAAACTCATTTCAGACGCTTGTATCTGTGACCTCATTCTTTCAGTCACTACCCAGAGCTCATGACCATAGGTGAGGGTTGGGACGCAGATGGACCAGGAAGTAGAAAGCTTTGCCTTCTGGCTCAGCTCCCTCTGAATCACGACGGTCTGGCACCAGCATCACTGCAGACGCTGCACCAAACCACCGATCCATCTCACGCTCTATTCTACCCTCACTGTGAACAAAACCTTGAGATACTTGAGCTTCTTCTCTTGGGGCAGTAACTCTCCCAACCCAGAGGTCCATCCATCAATCCACCGTTCTCCAGCAGAGAACCATGACCTCAGACTGGAAGGAGCTGACTCTCATCCCGACTCAGCTGCAAACCGCCCCAGGTCATGCTGGAGGTCACAGTGTGACGACGCCAACAGTTCCACATCATCTGCAAAGAATTACCACCTTAACATGGTGGAGGGGTTTGTGTGTCCCTGTGTTGTCCGGGGCTAACAGCCCCTGGTAGGGTCTCACGAGGCACAGAGGTCCCAGGGGAGGGGCCAGACTGAGAGCAGTTAAAGAAGACCTCGATGAAACGCACATTTGGGAAAAGAGACCTCGCCCAGTATGGGGACACCAGGGCCACGGAAGCTTGCCAGCAAGCGTCTGGTGACTGGGCCTTCGAGCCTCAGCCCGAATAAATGACATGGAGCCGCCGCCCTGTGGGCCCACTACGTGCAGGGACTGACATCGGGGCCAAGTGTATTGTGTGCCGGACAGCAGCCGTGCTGACCCCCGGTGTCGCAGACAGGCTGTGTATACCTCCATTACATTATATTCCTTTGTTCCTGTGTGTCTGAGGTGAGTCTGTTGGATACTGCTGAGTTCACGTCACAATGTTTGGTTTGTTGGTGATTGCTTGTGAATAAATGTGGGACAGCTCATGGACATTATACGTTTACAACTCATACTTTGAGGATATGAGAGTTCTTAATAACATAAATCCAAGTGAAGAACTGTTGCTGACATGTCAGGAGGCCATGTTCACGAGCCAACTTCTGTGGAAACAAACTACAACTCAAACACAGAAAACAACCTGAATGATGGGACCTGAATCACCAACTCCTCCTGCAGTCTGATCACAGACTGTCGTCACAGCTGTGAGTTTGCTTCAAACCAAACTAACTTTAAAGTTAATTGCAATTATTTCAATTTGCATAATGATGTTAGTGTCTGGCCTTGTTGCAGTCGCAACAGGATTTTCACCTCCCTCTGCACTCACTGCCAACACACCGACAGATGGTTAAAGTCCCTCCTCACCTGCAAACTCCAGGCTCCATCCTTCATAATCAATACAGAGTATTTGGTTTTTGTGCAGACAATCGTCCTCTGTGATCATGTTGGTCTTCAGGTTTCTGCTGACACGTGTGTTCTGCATGAAGCTAATGAGACGACAGGCTGACAGCTGTGTGGACTGGAGCACAACCAATTACCTTCAACTGAGCTCCAACAAACAAAAACTAATCACCTCTGACTTTATAACGAGTTCACACTGACAAAAACAAACTGATGAAGAGAACCATGAAACTGAAACATTCAGTTAATGTGATAAAACACAGGAAGGGTTTGAAACAGAGACAGAGCCTGAAGGAACCCAACACACACTGATCTTACTCTGGCAGGGCAGCGTGCGATCTTCTCCTCCGTGTCCTTCAGAGCGACAGCGTATTCATGGACGTCATCTGAAACCACCACCATCTGAAAGACAGAAAAAAACTTAAGGATCTTGTTTTGGATCTGTAATATTCAACCAGGAGGCCGTCTGGTCGGCAGAGTTTCCTGTTTGCATTGTTTTATTTGCTTCTTCACTTTCAGTTGCTGCGATCTGTTCACTGAGCTGTTTCAGCCCCATCGCTGGTGTCACTGACAGACAATGTATGAAGTAGCTGTGTGTTCTCACGGCATTTTGACTGTAAAAATTAAACCATATTTGGTTGATTTCACGGACGTCATGGGTTCTCTGAGTGCTGCAGTTGGTGAGCAGTGATTTTTGATCAACCTTTTAATTCTAAAATCATCTGTTCAGGCTGTTGAGTAGAGAGAAGAAGAAGAAAGTCTGTCTGTGGACATAAACTCCTTAAAGGACAACTTCGGTATTTTTCAACCTGGGCTCTATTTCCCCATGTGTATGTGTGCGTATGATTCATGGGTACCGCTCGTTCTAAAATTGGTTCAGTATTGAGGCGCGAAACGAGCTAAAACAGTAACGGGGGCAAATGCGTCCCGTATAAAAGTGCTTTTTTTTCGCCACTGACCGGTTCAGATCGCCAGTGCTATCTCTGTAGATAGCATATTGTAGCGGCCCTGGGGCAGTGGTG
>NC_065529.1:52277566-52286372 GCF_006386435.1 Epinephelus moara | reverse complement strand
GCCGCTACAATATGCTATCTACAGAGATAACACTGGCGATCTGAACCGGTCAGTGGCGAAAAAAAGCACTTTTATACGGGACGCATTTGCCCCCATTACCGTTTTAGCTCGTTTTGCGCCTCAATACTGAACCAATTTTAGAATGAGTTGTACCCATGAATCATACGCACACATACACATGGGGAAATAGAGCCCAGGTTGAAAAATACCGAAGTTGTCCTTTAAATAAATCTGGAGATGGAGAAGAAGTTTCCTAGTTTTTGCTGTGAAGTTTTGCTTCCGGTTACTGTGCGCCTGTTTAATGTTTTAAACTGTCAGTAGAGTAACGACAATACGCAGAGTTGGACCACAGAAAGCGGACTGACCAAACGATGGCCGAAGGATCAGGGCCGGGACAAGCAACAGGTCGGCCCACATCCCTTACCTTCAGCCTGACAGCCAAACCTCACTCTCTGCTAATATATGTACGGGCGGCCAAGCCCTGGGAGCCTCAGACGAGTGTTTGCCCTCAGTTATGGGGCTGGTTGTGTTTTTATTTTGTGGTTGGTATTTTCTGATCAGCTGGTAGCAGCAGGAGGTTTCTGCAGGTCTGTGAATTCAGCTGACTGCAACCACAAACAAACTGTTAACTGGATGCATGAAACACTGACCTCACACTGACCTGAACACATCAACGTTCTCTGCTGAACACCGTGCTCCCTTATTGGTCCATAAATCGCTCTATTTGAAACACCTCACTACAACGCTCTGCTCAGACGACGACCAATCAGAGAGCAGAGAAAGAATCACCTTTATTATAGAAAAAATGTCTAACTCAAATCATACGCTCCTGAGCGGTGGCGGAGTCTCATCATCACCACACAGAGCTATAAAGGCTGCGGCAGCGTTCAGCTGTGATGGGTCGTATCTTTAAATGAGGGAAGAGAAGTGACATCAGCAGAGAGGTGAAGAGGTCAACCGTCGGGAGGAACAACCTCTGATTCAACAACGGAGCAGGAAAATGAGAGAGATGGAGCACGGAGAGACGGCAGGGAGAAGGAGGAGTGTCATCATCAGTCGGAGGAAAACAGTCATTAATCTGCTTATTAAAGAAAACCATAAAGATTTATCTTCAGATTCATATTTAACCACAAAAATCACAGAAAGCTAAGAAACACCGTCGCAAAGAGCCGCCTCCATGTCTGATGCAAACATTACCCATGTGCACGGCTGCAGTACGAAGGGTCACATTCAGAGGTCAGACTGTCTCACAGGGGTTAATAAAGCTTCACTGATTCTGATCATGTCGTCTCCTCGGTGTGACACAGCCCGCAGAATAAAGATGGTACTGACTGATGATCACTGAGTCATCACTGTTCAAATAGCTATGTGTGTCTTCACACTGTCACTACGTGCACACACATCTGGAGCTCAGTAACATCTGCAGGCAGAGTGGCAGCAGCTGAAACCTGTGCTGATCTTTTCCTGTAAAAGTCATGTTATAGAGAATCAGCTGACACGGAGCTGCAGAGCTCAAAAAGACTTCCTTCTTTATCCCTCAAAGTTTCATAATTTCACCCTCTTCGCTGATTTGTTGGAAAATACTTTTCCCAGCTCGACGGCCCCGCAGAGTCGGGTCAATGTCTGGTGTTGCTGGTCCAGTCTGGTGTACAAGCATGTACTGGTTCAATTTCATGCAAACCACCTGAACCTGCATTTGTCATTATGACAAGTTTTGGCAAATTAAAAAGTCGCCTACATCATCAACCTGTGCTGACGGCGTCACAGCGTTAAATCCAACTCATATAGCACTGATAATACACAACATGGTAACATGACATTTTGTTTACTAACTGACAGAAACTCATTATTTCAACAAAATCCCAAATTCCCAAATTTGGGATTTTGTTGAAATGACAAAATCCCAAGGTTTCCACAGATTTAGTTTCACAGACTCACCTCACCAGTCACATGAACGTCTGTGTCTGTACTGCGGTTTCCAAACAACATAAATTTATTTTTTTTCAAATTAAAAGACAATTTTTTTATTTATGCTAACTGACTCATTTCTGTCGTGAACTCCAAAAAGCTGCTACAGATTTTTTTCCCAGAACAAAAAGCCACCTGCGAATAAAACTACTTTTAATTTTCTGGACATCATACATATATCATTTATTTACAAAATAAACAGTTTTTGACCCGATAGTGACCCCTGTGGGACCCGAAACTGACGCCTGTGGGACCTCATACTGACCCCTGTGGGACCTGATACTGACCCCTGTGGGACCCGATACTGACCCCTGTGGGACCCGAAACTGACGCCTGTGGGACCTCATACTGACCCCTGTGGGACCTCATACTGACCCCTGTGGGACCTGATACTGACCCCTGTGGGACCTCATACTGACCCCTGTGGGACCTAATACTGACACCTGTGGGACCCGATACTGACCCCTGTGGGACCCGATACTGACCCCTGTGGGACCTAATACTGACCCTTCTGGGACCTAATACTGACCCTTCTGGGACCTAATACTGACCCCTGTGGGACCTAATACTGACGCCTGTGGGACCTAATACTGACCCTTCTGGGACCTAATACTGACCCTTCTGGGACCTAATACTGACCCCTGTGGGACCTGATACTGACCCCTGTGGGACCTAATACTGACCCCTGTGGGACCTGATACTGACCCCTGTGGGACCTGATACTGACCCTTCTGGGACCTAATACTGACCCTTCTGGGACCTAATACTGACCCCTGTGGGACCTGATACTGACCCCTGTGGGACCTAATACTGACCCCTGTGGGACCTGATACTGACCCCTGTGGGACCTGATACTGACCCTTCTGGGACCTAATACTGACCCTTCTGGGACCTAATACTGACCCCTGTGGGACCTAATACTGACCCCTGTGGGACCCGATACTTACCCCTGTGGGACCCGATACTGACCCCTGTGGGACCTAATACTGACCCTTCTGGGACCTAATACTGACCCCTGTGGGACCCGATACTGACCCCTGTGGGACCTAATACTGACCCCTGTGGGACCCGATACCGAATACTGTCTAGGCATGATATGCCGTCACCCATCTGCACAAACTGCTGCCTGTGTCCCTCAGAGCTTTTAAACCCTCTGATACCATATCTGTCCAGTTTCAGTCACTTTGACACAAAACATGAGGAAACAGGCTCCAGGTTGAAAAATGCTGCAGTTGTTCTTTAAGATGTCGTAAGAAAAATGACATCACCACGACTAAAGTCTGTATTCAGATCAGTCAGCATGCAGGAGACGACTCACAGTCACAGTTCAGAGTTTATCAGAGTCTCTGTGTGAAGGTCAGATTCTTACATATGCATAAAATATGCAACATTAACCTTTTGTGTTTGGATCCTGACAGACGCTCACCTCACATAATAATATTCAGCCCTGTCTGACCCGCCCGTAAATCCTCTTCTTCAAAGGACGTGGATGTGTTGAGATCCCAGATTATTCTCCTGGTAACCAAATAGAGCTCCTGCCATGAACAGGAAGTACAAACACACACAGGTGTGTAAACACAGACTCACCTTCCCCAGCTGCTGGTGGACACTCAGGTTGTACATCATCACGATCCCGTCAACTATCTCCAGCAGGGACTTGTCTGTGATTGGCTGATCGGGCTCCTCTAGTGGTCGTCCCAGCAACAGGCCGTCGTTACCATGGCTTCCCTCGACTGCAGGTTGAAGAGGAACCGAAAAGTTGACAATGAGTAAGAGAGGACAGGTGTAGGGTGCTCTGCAGGATCCAGCGGTGACAGCTGTTTCATCAGCATCACACTGTCTTTAATAAGACTTCATACACCGGTCAGTTACAGAGAGGCTCCTCACAGGAGGAGGAGAAAACCAAGGCAGCATGCAGCAGTCTGACTCTGCAACAGTAATGTCTTAATTATTTCAGAAATCAGAATCACCACCCGGCGGCTGTATGACTCCGCCCACCCGTCAAGTTTCTCTCACAGTTTTCCCTCTGCTTCACACACTGTTCCCGAAATATGACACTAAAACATGATGATGTCACAGTCAAGCTGACTTTTGACCGTTTGGATATAAAATGTCACTTCATAATTTTATCCCTAAAGTCCAGTTCAGACCAAAGGCTCGCAAAAACATGAAACCATTTTAGAACATAGCAGGGAAAAGTAGCAGCAGCCGGTCTGAGCTCGACTCAAGCCGGCTGATGATGTCACCTGACAAATGGCCAAAAAGCTGCAAATCAGAACGGAAGCACAGAGAGTCGTTGACTAGAGATGATGCGCCGTCTCACGGTGGTCACTTCCTGTCGACGTTACAGATCAGAAGCACAGAGAGTTGTTGACTAGAGATGATACGCCGTCTCATGGTGGTCACTTCCTGTGAACCAGCAGCTTTTTGTGTCTGTTTCAACTCGACTCGGCGTGAATCTTTGGTCTGAACTGGACTTGAAACATTTGTGTGAAGTTTTGTCATAAGATGACGACATGATGTTTACGAATCAATTAAACTTAATAAAGTCTTTACGTTAATTTTGCCTCTGAACCACCATCTGAACGATAGCTGTGGCCACAGTGTAACGTTCTCATGTTATCCGACCATCCATACGTACGTATGCAAACATATCTCAAGAACGTTTTGAGGGAATTTCTTCAATTTTGGCATAAATGTCAACTTGGACTCAGGACTCTCAGTATCTCGGCATTTGGCGTGATGACTCCGTGTCTTTTAAACCTCAGGTTGACGATCTTCTTAAAAGTTGAGGCTGTTTCTCCTCTGACTGACAGAAAAACACCGGCTGCTGCAACGTTTTAACCAGTTCTGGATTACAGTGATCTGCTGAACATGAATGCATCTGCACATGTTAGACACTGCCTATCATGGCACACTGAGGTTTGTTACAGACTGTAAAGCCCTCACTCATCACTGTACGCTTTATTCCAGGGCTTTGACCTTTTATAGGCTCAGTCACTGGTATCTGTTCATTTATAGAGCCATACTGGGTAAACTGTCATCGTACATATTTACTTTGATTGAACAGAGATCTGACTGTAGCTTCAGTCTGAGATCTCAACACTTGGTCCTGTTGTCTGTTCCTGTTTCTCAGACTGAGCTGGGAGCAGAGTTTTTCTGAGCTCTGCTCCTCTCACTTAAAATAACCTTCAGAAAGAGTTGAATCTATGTGACCTGGTCTTTGCCTGATTTTAAAGCTCTCATAAGTACAAGGACCTCAACTGCGGTGTACTCGTACAATAACAAAGAGATTCTGATTCTGATAAATGAGTCTGTTGGATCTTGTCACTGTGAGTAGGTGTTCTCATATTTCTACATGTTACTGTAGATCTTTTATGGTTTTTATTGTGTTGTTGTTTGTTGCTGTCTCGACCAGGTCTCCTTTAAAAAAGAGTTAGTTGATCTCAACGGGACTCACCTGGTTAAAAATGGGTTAAATAAATAAAATGAAATTGAACTCATTCGAATCTGATCGTCCACAAATACATTGGAAAACTACCGAGGGGGTCCTGGAGGAATTTACAGACAAGCAAACAGATGCTAACTGAGGAGGGTGAAAGGCTGCTGGGTTTCTGCATTGATTTTATGGTTTAATTGATCAAATGACTGATTGTTTTATTTAGTGGGGGGGTGGGACAACACCCAGAGGGGGCAAGATGTAGTGCAGGTGACCTGACATGACTCTGACCAAATTTGGGTATGTGAGGAGAAGCAAATGTTCCCAGAACTGATTATCTAAATAACGGGAAACAGCAGCTTAAGTGACAGGAAGAATTTGGTGGTCAAAGGTCACTGTGACCTCACAAAACGTGTTTGGCACTACCTCAAGAATTTATGCGCTGTTGTCAAGGATACCAAATTAATAAGACAAAGAGGGGATGTGTCTCAGTGATCACGGGCACTCTACGTATTTTACAAGAGAAGAAAAGTGACTGTCTTTGATGTTTTTATCTTTTCATCACATTTTAAATTTTAACGCCCTCTGTGTCAGTTTCTCCCCGTGGAATCTGAAGTGGTTCAGAGTTTCAGTATTTTTTGAGGTATTGTATTGACATTAGAAATTCCACTGTCCTGACAACACTACACACCCCTGATGATGTCATAGTGAGGTCAGTGTGATGCATTTAGTGACTCACTGTCCTCTTCAGTCCTCTGCTCCACGGCGAGCGTGCGAACCTTCACCTTCTCCGGCTGTGTGAGGGGTCGTCTGGGGGTCATCAGACTGACGGCGGCCGTGCTCAGGAAGCGATTGGCTCGACCCAGAGTGGGAGAACTCAACCAGCTGGGCCTCGCCAGAGCTCCGCCCATCGCCGCCGCACCAAACGGCCTCTGTGGTTACAGACGCACAGATTAATAAATCGTGAGGAACTCATGAGCTTCATCAACAGCTGTTTTCCCTCGTTTGTTTCTATGAACTCAGTCTGATTAAATATGATTTATATTTTTTAAATCTTAATTTTTCAAATTAATACAAAAAATTAAAAATTGTAAAAATAAAATTTTGTCTTTTATCAAAGACAAAATTTTATTTTCAAAATGATTCTTTTTATTTGTGCTGTAGCTGTTATGTTATCATTTTTATTAATTTTTTATTTTATCGTATTTTTTAATTTAATTTTATTGTTCTTATTATGTACATCACAGGCTCCCACCCTGGGGGCCCATCCCCCTCTAGGGGTCAACAAAGCTTTGCAGGGGTCGTGAGGACTTCTTGATTTTATGGGATGTTGTTGTTGTTGTTGTTGTTGTTGTTGTTGTTGTTGTCAGCGCAGAATGAATATAGGTTGACAGGATGTGTGTGTATGGAAGAGCGCGTGTGTACACGTGTATATATGTATGTGTATGTGTACACGTGTGTTGTGCGTGCATATGTGTGTATGTAGATTTTGTTTTTTAAGAAGGATCCTGTCGTCATTTGTGTTTTAAGTTTACTTGAAGTGTGTGTTTGTGTCCAGCTGACACTTCTGTCTGTTCTTTAAAACAAAACCTATAAAAAGCAAATCACACAAATAATAATCGTTTGAACATTAAATATCTCTGAGCTGCATTGAATGAACTGAATTGTACTGATGAAGGGTTAGATCAGGGGTCTGCAGCCTTTGCCATTAAAAGAGCCATTTTTGACCAAGAATAATTTGAAAAAATCTGTGTGGAGCCGCAAAACATGTTTGAGCCTTATAATCAAGGTAAATAGCCAATTAAGTCTAAATTAGTGTATACTTATGGTCTAAATAAGCATTTGTTAATATGTTTTACCACAAGGTGGACACTGTGCAGGGCACTGTTTATGATAATTTGGTACTTAAATTTTGCAGAGCTGACAGTGAGAGCAAACAAATCTGTCCACGCACTACTACATTCTCTATTTTATTCAATTTACTTTTTTGGATTTGGCATCCATAGCTAACCAGCCACTGCTATCGAGGTTCAGCAACATTTGGATTCATAGAATGAATTTCCATAGAATTCTTTTCTCAAAGGCTCAAGGAGCCACTGGACAGGGGCTAAAGAGCCACATGTGGCTCCGGAGCCACAGGTTGCCTACCCCTGGGTTGGGGGTTAGTAAAGGTCAAACAGGATTAACAGATCACTGCATCCTGTCTTTTAGAAGCTGGGTTTCATTTAACATGGCTGGATATAAACTTCTGTAGCTGCTGGACTGAGAATGGAGCAGCCCCTCCACAGATGACCACTGTTGTTTGGCTGGAGAGAATATCTGGCAGCCACCTGCATATTTCAGCAGCATTTGGCTGGTGCTGAAATCCAACCCTGATATAAAATATAAAAGTGTGTGCAGACTGGAGTACACAAAGAGAAAGAAAAAAGGAAACCTGAGCTGCTCCGCTCTCCTCGTCCTCGTCCAGGTCATCCATAGACGTGGCCTGGATCTCCGCAGGGTCGATGATGATGTTGGCTTTACTGGCCAAGTCATCTGGTGGACATAAAAAAATACAGTACGTGATATTAATGCAACAGTTCAGTTTGATCCTGACACCTGCGTCCAGGAAATCTCAGATATGATTTATTCTCACACAGACAGACAGACAGGCAGGCAGGCAGGCAGGCAGGCAGGCAGGCAGGCAGGCAGGCAGGCAGACAGACAGGTATCTCAGTGAAACTCTAAGGTCAAACACACATACAGGTTCTTGTTTATAAAGGACACCATGTTCAAGCCGAACACAAACAGACTTCTCTTCACTAATGTGTGTTTACTGTGTGTTAAATGTGTGTCGAAACTTTAGCATTCTCTGGTTTACAGAGCGATTCTTGTCGTACTTTCAGCATAAATATGTCTGTACATTAAGTAAAAAACTGAAACGGTCTCTGCTCTCCATTCACACGTTTTTATTGTCTGTACTGAGGGTTAGTGGAGCCTGGCCGACGAGCCTTCCTTCTTCTGCAGGAGGACCGTTTTAAAGCTCTGCTGCAAGATTGTTGTTTGCAGTCATCTGCACTCACTGGCCACTTTATTAGGTACACCTGTTCAGCTGCTCAATAACAGGTGGCAGCAGAAGTTCAAACGGAGCATCAGAATGATGAAGAAAGGTGAGTGAAGTGACTTTGAACGTGGCATGGTTGTTGGTGCCAGACGGGCTGGTCTGAGTATTTACTGGGATTTTCAGCACAACCATCTCTAGGGTTTACAGAGGATGGTCCCAAAAAGAGAAAATATCCAGTGAGCCAAAATGCCTTGTTGATGCCAGAGGTCAGAGGAGAATGGCCAGACTGGTTCAAGATGATAGAAAGGCAACAGGAAGTCAAATAAGCACTGGTTCCAACCAAGGTGTGCAGAAGA
>NC_065529.1:52267336-52277353 GCF_006386435.1 Epinephelus moara | reverse complement strand
CGGGAGATTCTCATCATGGATCAACTGTGTGATGTCATCATGTCAATATGGACCAACATCTCTGAGGAATGTTTCAGCACCTTGTTGAGTCTGTGACACCAAGAATTATAAAGGGGGTCCAACCTGGTACCAGCAGGGTGTACCTAATAAAGTGGCTGGTGAGTGTACATGTGTCAGGGTGTATTTAAGCTGGTGGTTGTGATCATGTGTAGTTTATGTTTTTATGGTTCATTTACAGCAGATACTACAGACTGTTTGTCTCATCAGGAGTTTTATACTTTTTGTTTTAGAGCTGTCGATTTTTTTATTTAGCATTTTTGTTCTATGCTGTCTGTCTGTCTGTCTGTCTGTCTGTCTCGGCCAGGACACTCTGGAAAAAGAGATTTTGTCCTGGTCAAATTAAAATAAAAAATCTTCCTCCTCCTCAGCTCTCTGCCAACAGAAGCCGCCTTGTGTGTTTCCTTCCTCTCACGTGTACCTTATGCAGATTGAAAAGCCCTGCCTGGTGTTCAATCAGATTGATTAGTCAGCTAATCAATAAATGAGGTCACGCTTGGTTAACAGCAGATGACACAACATCATGAGAGTGGCTCGTGGGTGATGAATGAGCCTGTGATTTACAGAGCGCAAAGATGGAGACTGTTAATCAAGGCCTGATTAAATGCAGGTAGAGAGGAGGAGGAGGAGGAGGAGGAGGAGGAGGAGGAGGAGGAGGGACAAAGAGAGGAAAAGGTGGATAAAAAGAGAGGACTGAAGTGTGCAGAGTAAAAACAGTATTTAAACACACTCCACGTGTTTCAGTATCAAACAATCCTGCTGTACGTCTGACTGTCCAACAGTTTCATACATAAAAACACTAAAAACACATCTGACATGACTGTTGTTGTCATGACAACTCAAACATGACGTTATGAGTCTTCATCATAGGGCTGTGCGGTATACCCGTTCGCACCGAAAACCGCTATTTATTTTCATTATGATATGAATTTTTCATACAACACAGGCGTGCTAGAGCCGGCGAGAGAGAGAGCACAGAGAAAAGTCTAGAGGCGACAATGGCAGCTGGAGAGAGTCCTGAAAGCAAAGCAACTGTACACGCTGACCCAGAAGAACTCAAATCAAAAAGAGCAGTGTTTCCCCTGAATGCAACTAGCAGCAGCGCACCACCGTTTACAATTCTCCTCTGCCCTCTATATCATGCACGGCGGAATTTCACCCCGATGCGCGCGCATGCACGCACACACACACACACACACACACACACACACACACACACACACACACACACACGCGGCTCAGGCCTCATTTTCCTGACCGAACACGACCCGTGTCCGAGACATTAATAACCAAGCATGGCACTAATGGAGCGGAGCCTGTGTTGTGTTCAGGTGTTGTCACGTAAATAACAAATTATGGCACTTGAATAGGCCACAGCACAACACAGCAGCAAGTCAAGTGGGACGAACCCGAGCAAAATACCGTCAAATTCAGTGAAACCAATATGACTTTTATGAAAATTTTGTCATAGCGCCCAGCCCTACTTCATCACCTGGAAACCAGGATGAGGATGTAAAGTTAAAACACATGATGCGAGACATGTTCAGCTGCTCTGTCACATGCATCGTCTGTTTTCACAGGAAATGTACAGTTTGCATACAGTCTCTTTCAAAATAATAGCACTTTGTCTACTGCTGTCAAAGTTAACGCATCCTTTTAACGCCACTAATATTTTTGACGCACGATTACAGATGTACCTTATTATTATTATGACCCTCAGCCCACCCCGTAGTTTGGGAAATCAGGAAGCGATGAAGCATTAACGGTTTGAATGGCGTGGAGGAACAAATCGACACACACGTGGTTATGTTTCGCTAATACATACACGTGATTACGTTTAACCAACACACACACGTGGTTACGTTTCGCTAATACATACACGTGATTACGTTTAGCCAACACACACACGTGGTTACGTTTAGCCAACACACACATGGTTACGTTTAGCCGACACACACACGTGGTTACGTTTAGCCAACACACACACAGGTGGTTACGTTTAGCCGACACACACACACGGTTACGTTTAGCCAACACACGCACGTGGTTACGTTTAGACGACATACACACGTGGTTACGTTTCGCTAATACACACACGTGGTTACGTTTAGCCAACACACAGGTGGTTATGTTTAGCCAACACACACACGTGGTTACGTTTAGCCAACACACACACGTGGTTACGTTTAGCCAACACACAGGTGGTTATGTTTAGCCAACACACACACAGGTGGTTATGTTTAGCCAACACACACACGTGGTCACGTTTAGCCAACACACACTCGTGGTTACGTTTAGCCAACACACACACATGGTTACATTTAACACACACACGTTGTTATGTTTAGCCAACACACACACGTGGTTGGGTTTAGTAAAAAAGAACAGGGTTTGGCTTTACAATCTGACAGGAAGTTTACATCGGCCTCCTGGGTGAAAGTTCGTGATTGTTGGACTTCCACCCCTTAAACTTACGTTGTTGCTTACGTTCCCCGCCTCATTTTCCCCTCACGCCACCGGATGTTGTTAAACAAAAACAGTGACCAGCTGCATATCATGCTGACATGAAAGGATTTTTGACGTCAGTGTCTGACGTCAGAAGTCACTGACCCAGCGCCGGTTTTGGACGACTTCGCAGTGAAACCGGGTTGGTCCATTTTAGTAACTAGCTACTAATTACTGTGTAATAAATAAATAACTAAATATAAAACTGTAGATTGATTTGACGGGAAGGTTAGGGTAAGGAGGTGATGGGGTTGTTGCTTAGCAACAGTAAAAAGGCAAAGAGAGCATTTTTTTACTAGTGGCATTTAATTAAAAAAAAAAAACAGGCAGTGCGGTCCGTCTGTGTGATCTGGGCCTAAGAAGAACGAGCTCACCTGAACAATCAGTGACCTGCTGATAGCTAAGCTAACTGCTAACTGCTACATCAGTGAGTGAGTGACTGCGTGTGTCTGAATCATCACAGAGGAGCAGGATCATCTCAACACCTCAGACAACGATAACCACAACCTTGTTTCTCGAAAACCTTTATCTATAAAGTCAGGACAACAGTGCAGCAACAACTCCAGGTCTCCTGTTCCTCTCCTGAGTGAACACACGTCGAGCTCCAGACTCCACTTCATTCCATCAATGTTATTAATAGCTGCTTATTTTCGCCATTCATCCTTCTGTGATGTGATGTCAGAGCTGTGAGCTGATGAAGAACAGACTTTTGTGCTGACCTCAGCTGTAAAGTTCCTCTGCTCTCTGATGAGTGACTCCTGAAGCACCTCCCTGGTGTCTCCTCTGAAGGGAGCGGCTCCGCCTCTCAGGGAAATGGAAATTAATGAGGCTGAGCAGCAGGTAATTGATTCCAGCCGTGTCGCTCGCTCTTCTTTGGCAGCATATCGCTCAGTGTACAGTGAGTCAGCCCAGAGACCATCAGTCCTCATTACACACCTACTGCCACACACAGCTCCTGTAGGAGGAACCCTCATCCTGCTCTCTGCTTGTGTTTCATATTAACACAACTGCCACTCTCCTGAGTCACCTGACCACCTGCTGAGTCACCTGACCACCTGCTGAGTCACCTGACCACCTCTAGATTTGTTAAACATCTCAACATTCATGAAGCTTCATTGTGAGACGTCTCACGGAGGAAAACAGAGAACAAATAAAAAATATTCTGAACACGACAAACAAATGTTCATATCTCAGTGTCTGTAACAGGAAGTGATTCCTCCCTCTAGTGGAGCTCAGTTATCCTCCTCTTGATCAAGCTCACAGTAACTCTTTAACACTTTAACTCAGATCATCATCAGGAGCAGATTTGAATCCTCACAGATGAAATAAAGACGATCCTCTGGAACTGTGCTGAGAAAATTAAACTGTGTGAATGACGACGTCTAAATGCACTAAATGTTAGTTGTTTTTTTTACCGTCTTTCTGAAAAACACAATATTACCTCTCACTTGATTACGTCTCTAAGTCCAGTTCAGACCAAAAACTCACAACAAGACCAGCTGAAACAAACAATTACTGTCAACGCTCTGTTCTGTAACGTAATAAAAAGCTGGTGGTTCACAGGAAGTCACCACCATGAGACAGCGTATCATCTCTAGTCAACGACTCTCTGTGCTTCTGATCTGTAACGTTGACAGGAAGTGACCACCGTGAGACGGCGCATCATCTCTAGTCAACAACTCTCTGTGCCTCTGATCTGTAACGTCGACAGGAAGTGACCACCATGAGACGAATGTGACCAGTGGACTTCAGTACAAGCTGATTGGCTGTTGAAACAGGTGACGTGCTTTAAAAGCAGCCACCGCCCATTTGACCAGCTGAGTGTCAGGTGACACCATCAGCTGGCTTGAGTCAAGTTCAGACGGGCCAGTTCACACCGCTGACACTTTTCTGCAACGTTCTAAAACTGTTTCATGTCGTCACCGATCTTTGGTCTGAACTGGACTCTATGAAAATAAATATTCGCTAATACTCCTTGTTGACATGCGGCTGCGCAGACTCTGATAAACGCCTCATAACATCACGTCAAAACATAAAAAGTGGAGCAGCTGGAGCGGTTTGTGTCATTTTGCTTCTTTGCATCATGGCAGCATTTTTTCAGTTTCCTGTCGGTGGTGGATGCGTTGGACCGTGTGAACGCAGTCTCCCCCTTTCTGTCCCTAAACCACCTTCTTAAAAGTCGCCATGGTGACATAGACGCCAGCTGATGACACCATGCTCTGACCCAGTTTGGGCTGGTTTAGGTAGTTCTCACTTTAAAAGCTTGTAGGTGCTGTGAAGGTGCAGCCCCACTGAGTTCATACTGTGATGTCGAAGGACTCACAGTGAGACATCCCGACCTGTTTAACCCTCTGTGGACACAGGCACAAGCTTGAGGCGGGAACATGTCACTGTAGTTCCACCTCGCTGTTCTGTATAAAAAGGTACGGTCACAGACGGGGGACAGAGCTGCCTCTGAGCCGGCAGTGGAGATAATAACAGCGCTAAATTACAGCCTGTGTGGAAGGGACAGGCGGCAGGAAGTGACCATGGGTGTAGAGGGTGTGACATTTTGACAAAGTGTGTGACCCACCGTGGGAGAATTAAAAAGCAGCTGTTAGCAGTTAGCAGCTAACTCAAAGAAAAAGAACAGCAGCTGAAAATGCCTTATATCAGGGACAGTACATGATTGTTACTGACATGTTAGTGCCATGGTTATTGTTTATAAAGAGCTGCAGACACGTGTGTTGTATGTCACACTAGAGGCTGACACTGTTGTGTTACATGTCACGCCTCTTTTGATTCCGATTATGTCATCATGGTGTCTAAAATCACACACTGCAGCAACATGATGCCGCCGTCGTTTGGTTCTGTGTAAAAATACAAAGCAGACGTAAAGACGGGACTTTGTAGCGGCTCTATAGCGCCATCTCTGGATAAAAAGGGCTTTACAGACCTTTGAGTGTTTTCTTCAGGTGGGACAGGAGCCCCCCCAGTCTCTGCAGGTCAAAGTAGTCCACCTTCCCGTTGTAGAAGAGCTGGGGGGGGACGTAGGCCTCTGGAGACGGACAGAGTCACAGAGGGAGGAGAATTAAAAGAAGAGATACAAACAGACAGAAGACACACTGAGCTCATCATCAACAACCTTAATCACAGTTATAAAGCTTCATCATCATCATCATCACACACACACACACACACACACACACACACACACAGTTTATCATGAACCTTCACTGAGGAGACGAACATGACGTCACACAGATTAACATTAACAATAAGCCACATTAGTCACTTCACTTCTTACAGTTCAGTGTTTCCATAGAATCTTCTGTGTACCCTTTTTCTGGTTTGGTTTGGTTTGGTTTGGTTTGGCTGAACATGTCGCCCATTTTGTAGAAAATACCGAGATATATATCATGTATCACCCAAATATAAATTTTTAGGTTTTTGTGGGTTTGTGAACGCAGCGGAGGCAGAACTGTTCGTGAGTTCTTTAATCCTCAGCAGCAGTTTGTTGCGTTTAATTAGCAGGCTAGATATCTGATCAGAGCCGATCATATCAGATCAAAGGAAGAGAGGAGCAGCTGCTGCAGAGGCGAGTGAGGTTTCACTTTGACGTTCTGCTGCTCCGTCTGTGCTCAGTGTCGCTCTGTGCCCCAAACAGCGTGGAGCAATGAATAACCAGACACTTTATATATTCCAGCGGCGCTCCTGATCAAGGGTCCAGCTACAAACACACAGAATCAATACGTGGCGCCAGATATCGTGGTCAGACGCCACAGATAAATGAATGTGTGGGAAACCCTGCAGTATTAAAGTGTTGTTGATTTATTCGTACTCTGGGCTGGGTGCTTTGTTCTCACTGATGTTCATTCATCTACATCTGCAGTAAAAGATTTAAATATTCAGATTCATCTAGTTTTATGTTCCTCTCCTCGTCCTGAGAAAACCTGCAGCTGAAACAGATGAAAAAATCTCCTGCCGTGTCACAGGGCTGTTTAAAGCTTTGTAACGAGCGTGTTGTTGTACCTTCACTGCTGATGCTGCTCAGACTCTTCCTGCTGCCTTCGTCCCAGCTCGCCCTCACGGCTGTGATGAGGCGGTGGAGGAAACACACCATGTACTCTGGAGGACACAGAGCTGTGGGGTGCTGCTCAAACACACAAACACACACAGGTTCAAATACGCTGGTACAGAAACACACACAGACTCACAGAGACGCACTGACGTTCCAAAATACTTTGGTCTTCTTCATCAACATGAGGCACGTCTGATGGCATCTTTACCGCAACATGGCTGAGGTCATGGTGATAAATGAGGAAAAATAAACACCTTGGATGATGATCACCTGATTCTGCACCAGAGGTCAGTTTATGATTTGTCTCAACGCCTGGACTTTTTGAAGCTGCGCTCTGCCAGCGTCATTGCAATCAATGATCGCACTGCAGTTTAATGCAATGGGATCTTTCCAATCAGTTATTCACCGTGGTGAAGGAAGAGGATGCATTACCATTATTGCTTCTGTAAATCATGTGATCTGCAGAACTGACATCATATCACAGTTAAATGAAGCTGGTGGACGAGTCTGTACCAGCTCAGTTTGAAGCATCTTAATTTAATATTTTATGTTTTTGAACGGCAGCATAATTTGACTCATGCAGGCTGAACTAAACTTCCAGTGTGTCCACAGGATACATTTACTGCACCGCTTTGTTTTCTCTTTCTGCGCAAAATGATTCGTTGATAAAGTGTAAAAATATTAAGTCTTAGTTTTTCACAGGACTCAGTCTGAGGGTCCACAGCAGTGTACGGAGAATTATTTCAGTCAGTGAGGTGGCAGAGTTCAGGGACTGGTGACGGATGGAAGGTCACACTCAGCAGAAGAGCTCATTTAAAAAAGACAACAAGTAATTAACATGAACTGCTTCATTATTTGGGGGACTGTGAACATGACGTCACACTGTACAGACAGGAAACACTGTGATGACAGGAAGTGCCTCTTACCCCTCTGTTGCTGGCATTTTCCTGGAGGAACTTCCTGAACTTATTGAGGAAAATGTATCGAGAGGCTTCTCCCTGAGAGACACACACACACACACAGAAAACTGATCAGATCAATCCACAAACAATAAACCAGTGTGAGCTGAGAGGAGACAGAGAGGCAGACGAACGCCGTCACCTGCGTCCAACATTAATTAAACATCCAGTCACAGACAGAGGATGTGATCCAACCTCAGCTCAGAGCAGGAAACCTCACGAGGCTTTTTTTAATCCACAGTGACTGAGGGGCGGAGACTCAGGCGAGCTGTCGATTCAGTGTGTGAACATTTAATCAGGCAGACGCCGGCCCAGCGAACACAATAACACGCTACACTGCAGACTTTATAATTGTCCTTTCAATCAGCTGCTCAGTGATCAGAGTCTTAGTCAGAGTGCCGCTTCACTTTTCTGAACACATTCACATTCACTTACAGTTAAAGAGCTGCTCTGATCTCCATCATTATCCACTGTCAGGTTATGTTAGAATATACACTCTCCGGCCACTTTATTAGGTACCCTTCCATGTTGAGTTTCACATGCTTCCATCAGGGCGGAGGTTTTGCCTCCCTAAATGAAGCGTTACAAATCATCCTTTGTTCTGTCTGCTGATCTGAACCAGCGATGACCACTAATGTCCATGATTTATCCCTGACAGTGTGTCATACTGGATTCTGTGTGTTTGTATTGTACTGTCTGTTTTGTTTTAATTATGACTACTGTCTGTATCCCAAAGCGCCCCCAGAGGACATTCAAGTTTTACCTTACGTTACCTATTCAGCAGGTGTCAGCAGCTCATTAACATTTAGTCATGTAGACATGGTGAAGACGAGCTGCTGAAGTTCAAACGGAGCATCAGAATGATGAAGAAAGGTGATTTAAGTGACTTTGAACGTGGCATGGTTGTTGGTGCCAGACGGGCTGGTCTGAGTATTTACTGGGATTTTCAGCACAACCATCTCTAGGGTTTACAGAGGATGGTCCCAAAAAGAGAAAATATCCAGTGAGCCAAAATGCCTTGTTGATGCCAGAGGTCAGAGGAGAATGGCCAGACTGGTTCAAGATGATAGAAAGGCAACAGGAAGTCAAATAAGCACTGGTTCCAACCAAGGTGTGCAGAAGACCATCTCTGAAGCAACAACACCTTGTCCAACCTTGAAGCAGATGGGCTACAGCAGCAGAAGACCACACCAGGTGCCACTCCTGTCAGCTAACAACAGGAAACTGAGGCTACAATTCACACGGGTTTTCTCACCAAAACTGGACAATAGAAGATTGGAAAAACCACATTCAGATGGAAGCATGGATCCATCCTGCCTTGTATCAACGCTTCAGGCTGCTGCTGGTGGTGTAATGGTGTGGGGGAGATTTTCTTAGTACCAACTGAGCATGGTTTAAACACCACAGCCTACCTGAGTATTGTTGCTGAGCGTGTCCATCCCTTTATGACCACAGTGTACCCATCTTCTGATGGCTACTTCCAGCAGGATAACGCACCATGTCACAAAGCTCACATCATCTCAAACATGACAATGAGTTCACTGTACTCCAATGGCCTCCACAGTCACCTGGGGTCTCATTTATAAACACTGCCTTCACACAAATCGAGGCCTGAAAGAGACGAACGTCACTTCTCACTCAGCAGGTGTGATCTATACAAACAGACCTGATGGAGAAACCATGCTTACCATCATTATAGAGACAGGTAATTGGTGACGCAGATGGTGAGGTGGAAGCCAAATATTTTTGGGTGCACACCATTTTTGGCTCATGTCCGTATGCACATTTTTAGTACGCACTGTTTTATAAATGAGATCTCAGTCAAACAGAGCTCCTTTGGGATGAGGTGGATCGTCATGGATCAACTGTGTGATGTCATCATGTCAATATGGACCAATGTCTCTGAGGAATGTTTCAGCACCTTGTTGAATCTGTGACACCAAGAATTATAAAGGGGGTCCAACCTGGTACCAGCAAGGTGTACCTAATAAAGTGGCTGGTGAGTGTACATGTGTCAGGGTGTATTTAAGCTGGTGGTTGTGATCATGTGTAGTTGCCCCTGTTTTATGTTTTTATGGCTCATTTCAACCTAATCTGCCCTCTGGAGATCAATAAAGTCTGATCCTCAAACTTAACTACAAAAACAACAAGAATCAAAACACATGAAAATCAAATCTGAGCAGAGAAGTGATGAAAAAAACGTGTAAGATAAAGTGATGAATGACAGCAGGGAGAAGTCTGAGGTGTGCTCAGTCATTGTGTCATGTGCTGATGTTTTTATTATGAACATTTAAAACCAGATCTCAGCCCACAGCTGGTCCCAGAGGCCAAGAGTTAAACTAAGACCATAACTGCATCTGTGTGTATGTTCACTTCCTTCAGTCTTCAGGACGCCAACACACACCAACACACACACCAACACACACCAACACACAC
>NC_065529.1:52245514-52263587 GCF_006386435.1 Epinephelus moara | reverse complement strand
TTTGCTTTACAAAAACGTGAAAAAGCAGCTGTGACCAAGCTATCACGAGGTGAGTAGCATTGTAAGCATAATTAATAGCGATATACTTCAGTTTGTCTGTGTGGTTTTGTATGCAAGCGGGTCTGCTGCGGCCTGCTGACAGTCCAAAATGGCGGCAGTAGGACAAAACCATGGGCGAGTCTGTTGCTATGGGGCGTTCTATTGAGCTTCGCCTCTTGGTATCCATGCTCTTTGCGGGTACTGTGAGGATGAATGAGTACTTCCTGTTCTGTGTACGGGTACTGTGAGGATGAATGAGTACTTCCTGTTTGAGGATGAATGAGTACTTCCTGTTCTGTGTACGGGTACTGTGAGGATGTAGTTTCGGTGGCATACAGTAAGCAGAGAAGCAGCTGGATGAAGACGAGTGTTCTGACCTTCGATCCTCTTCTTCAGTCTCTGACAGCCTCTCTCGTACGCTCTCCGTCTCAGTCGCTCATCTGCGCTCTCGTCTTTGGGCTCCCGCTCGTCTTTTCCCTGAGAGACACATTCATTCAACAGTTCAGACTTTGCATCCGTCGGTCTTCATGTTGTCATTCAGTGTGAGAGTGTGTATGAAAACACACACAGGAACAATATGAACACGTCTGTTGAATAAAGCTTCATCATCATCATCATCATCATCATCATCAGTGACTGATTCAGTCTGTTAATCCCACACAGTTTGGATCAACACAGATTTTTGTTTTTCCATTAATTTTCACTAAATCCATCAAAGCTCTGGAAAAAAAACAAATTGTTGTTTCTGACTGAACAAAATCGTTGTCGTATGTCTGTTTTTAATCGTGCTCGCCGTCCACCGGTAAATAATAAACACTTCTTGCAGACGCAGTTTGTTTTAATGAGCTCATATTAATGAACCTCTCCTGTCATGTGACCTCCATCAGTCTGAAACTTTTTACTCCTGAACGTATTTGTGTCCAGCTGAGACTGAGCTGATCCTCCCCGACGTCTGATCAGTCTCAGCTCACCTGAGCAGCGTGGACGAGACCCTCTATGGAAGTTAACAATACGAGCTTCACGACGACTATTCTTGACATTTGTGGATATTTTAGTCAAAGAAATGGGAGAGAAGTCACAAATATCACATGACCCACAACCTCACGGGAAGCGATCCACAAATGTGGAAAACCAGTTTCACGTGTAAGAGTTGATCCACTAATGCGTAAATATGACTTCACGTGTATTTGCTGTGGTAAATCTCTGTATTTGTAAAACCTGTAACATTTTTATGTGAAATTAAAATACGTGTTCACAGAATAAATTATTCACATTTGCAAACCACGCTGTATTTTTCTGGAAATGATTTTTACACAATACAAATGTAAAAAGACATGTTTGTGGCTCATGGTACACATTTGTAGATTGTCCTGTGTGGTTTACAAACAATAGAGTCTAATAAAACCCTGCAGGTGAGTTATTTACCTCCTTGTCAAAGTGCGTGGGCCACCAGGTGGTGGGAATGAGCTCCTCCAGCCCCGCCTCCTTCACCCTCAGAGGAGTTTTGATGTAAAAAAACACAACTGAGCGCAGAACATCAAACGTGAAACTGATGTTAAGGAGAATTTCGATGAGCTAATAAAGTCACAAAGTATTTTATGATGTTTGAGAGGCGTCAGAAGAACCAGAAGGATATAGGACGTTGTTGAGCAGGTACTTCCTGGACTTCTCGTGGTGCAGGATGGCCGTGGTCAGACGCAGGTAGTGGATCTGAAACAAAATTTATGGTCTGAGTCAGGAGGGATTTAAAGAGAACAAATACTCACAAATATTCTATTAAGTGACTTTTATTATTACTTTATTATCAGCATTATTAGTATTATTATATATTTTCTTTATGCACACAAAGAAACAGAAAACTATAAAGTTACTATTCAGACACAAAACATCAGTTTTCCTGTCTGTCTCTGTAAGCTGAAACCATTTCCCTCAGTGGAAACAAAGCTTTGATTTACTTTAATTTCACAGATAAGAAACAATAAATTGTGAAGACAATAAAGCCTCCACACACTGTGTGTGATTTATCCTGGCTGAAATATGAGCAGAAGAAATCTCTGCTAGGCTAATTCAAACAATGTAAAATACCATAGGCTTGTGCTAATAACGTTAGCATGTTGTATTTGTGGGGGAAATGTGTCCAGATAAAGACAAGTGTTTGTCTGTGAATGCTGCGAGTTATAGTGAAGCTGATTTGTGTTTGACACTGTCTCTATTAAGCCGTGTTTAATGTGTGTTTAATGTGTGTTTAGCGTGTGTTTAGCGTGTGTTTAACGTGTGTTTAACGTGTGTTTAACGTTTGCCGTGTGTTTAATGTGTGTCTAATCTGTGTTTAATGTGTTTAACGTGTGTTTAATGTGTGTAATGTGTGTTTAATATGTGTGTAATCTGTGTTTAATGTGTTTAACGTGTGTTTTTAATCAACTAAACTTCATAACACTTCACAGAAACCCCGGCGCCAACTAGCATTCTGGAGGTGTAACTGCAGAGTGACACCACCGCACAAGTATAAATCGCGCTTCAATCTGAAAAATAAATCAACTGCAGGTTGACAGCAGGCAGGATTCACTCGTCCACACGTCTCACAAAAGCTTTTGAAAACTTCATGCTTGACGTTCATTAGGGCTGCACCATTAATCAAAACATTTCTGAATTCGCAGTACGCCCAAGAGCAATTTGCAAATCGCAGCAGCTGCAGTTTTTTGATGCAGGTAAAATGTGCCACTACATACCATCACAAATGAAGCACTGTGATGCTGCAGAGAGGCCTCAGCCTACACATCATATTCCAGTCATGAGGGAACATGCTTGTTTGGTACGGCAAAAAAAAAAATCATCATCATCTTAGATTTTTTTTTTTTTCAGTGAAAATGTCAAGCAAAATTTACCATCAAACTTGTGACTCACATCGTGATGATAGTATCCAGCCGTGTGCAAGTCATGCAGCTCTACTCTGAAAATATGAGTAACATTTTCTAACAGAAGACTTAACAACATGTGACGAGTCTTTTTTCTGCAGAAAAATAAACCTATTCAATTATGTGTTCTTTTTTAATGAGTTCTTCTGGAAAAACAACCCTAAAGTTAAAAAAACTCTGAATACTTTTAGAAATAATCTCTTCTGCTGCATCTCTGTTATTTCTCTGTATTTCCAAACACAGTGCATCAACGCCACCTTGACTTCATCTAGTTCATAAATCTGGAATATTTGTATTTCACTGATTTAAATGAACAGAGTGACATTATGTCCAATAAAGTTGTGTAATAAACAGAGTTCTGCTGTAAAATGTCTTTTCACCAGCAGCGAATGAACGTTTACAGCCAACATGTGACGAGGGTGTGATGTCACAGTGGACATTGCTAAAATGAAATATTCAAATTCACTGATAACTGCAGGTTTGAGTCTGTAGAGTTATTAACCTGTGGAAATTATTTAACATTAACACTTCCTGTTAAAATAGAGATTTATAATCTGTGGGTCCAAACAGGACCAGGACCAGGACCAGGACCAGGACCTAGACCAGGACGAGAGGGGGCATCTGGGACCTACCTGAAAACCAAGGTCGGGGATGATGGGGGAGAAGCGGTAGGCCCTCAGCAGGGACATCATCAGCTGCTTCAGACACTCGTTCACTTCATAGTCCTGCAGACAGACAGACAGACAGACAGACAGCAGGAGGAGGTTAACAGACTGAACAGATAAATCCAGGTGAGACTGAGGTCACCTCTTATAGGAACACTAAATTATGAAAGATTAATTTATTAAAATGTTTTACAGGTGATCTGTAGTTTATGTTCATGGTTCATGAACTCTGCTGTAAATCAGCATCATATCAGTTTGACCTGTCCCCTCAACTACACAGGCTGAATACACTGTGTCTGACTGTAAGCTTCATATTTGATACAAGACAACAGCTTTCATTAAGGCTCAGTCAGATACAGTCAGAGCTCCACATCTGTACACGTTAGTTTAAGAATCCTCACATCCCACTGACCACCAGTCTGTGTTGCTAAATACTTCAATAATTAAAACAGTCCAGTGTTAATACACAGTAGACTCTGTATAGTTTATGATGAATGTGTTCAGTCTGTGACGACTAAACTTCACCATCAGTCACACAACATGTTTCTGTTCACACAATAAACCTTCAGATCAGACAAATACAATCTTAATCTCTAAAATTCAACAAAAATGAAAAGTTTATCCAAAACGTCATCTTGTTGAGTCGACATCTGAATCAATCAGCTGTTAGATCAGGTGAGAGCCAGGCGGTGCAGTCGGTGGAGAGCAACTGCAGCGCCTGGCTCTAAAAACTGCGGCCGCCTCGCTCTCGCCATTTTATCGCCGTCCACTTCTGTGATACGTCAGAGCAAGTCGGGAGAGTCGGACACAAAACTAACCAGCATGCATTGTGCTCCGATCGCCGGTGATCAAATCTGCGCAGGCCTGGCTCATCTCGAACGGGCCTACTGACTGATGAATTGGTGCTGGTTATTTATATTATTGTGGCGTACTGATTATGATGTGGGTGTGGGAGGAGTTCGGGGAGGTTATGGAGAAGGACTTTCAGTTGGCCTCAAGGAAGTTCTGGCAGATCGTTAACCGACTCAGGAAGGGAAAGCAGGGCTTGTCTCAGGCTGTGCTCAGCAGAGAGGGAGAACTGCTGACCTGACCTGGGGACATCGTCGGGCAGTGGAAGGAGCACTTTGATGACTTCCTGAACCCGGCCATCACATTGACTGTGAACGAGGCAGAGCCTGAGGACTCGGGGAACTCTCGCCCATATCCCTGGTAGAAGTTGCTGAGGTAGTTAAAAAGCTTGGTGGCGCCGGATGTGGATGAGATTCTCCCTGAGATGCTGAAGGCTCTGGGCACTGCTGGGCTGTCTTGGCTGACACGCGTTTTCAGTGTCACGTGGAGGTCAGGTACGGTGCCTGCAGAGTGGCAGACCGAGGTGGTGGTCCCCATCTTCAAAAAAGGAGACCGGAGGGTGTGCTCCAACTATTGGAGTATCACACTGCTCAGCCTCCCGGGTAAAGTTTACTCCAGGGTGCTGGAAAGGAGGCTCCGACCGATTGTCGAACCTCAGATTCAGGAGGAGCAATGTGGATTCCATCCTGGCCGTGGACCAGCGGACCAGCTCTTTACCCTTGCGAGGCTGCTGAAGGGGTCATGGGAGTTTGCCCATCCAGTCTGCATGTGCTTTGTGGACTTGGAGAAGGCTTACGACTGCATCCCTCGGGGGGTCTTGTGGGGGCTACTACGGGAGTACGGGGTGCAAGGCTCGCTGCTACGAGCCATCCAGTCCCTGTATGACCAGAGTGAGAGCTGTGTCCGCATACTTGGTGTTAAGTCGAACACGTTCTCGGTGGGTGTTGGCCTCCGCCAAGGTTGTCCCTTGTCACCAATCTTGTTTGTGACCTTCATGGACAGGATCTCGAGGCGCAGCCGGGGGAGGAAGGGGTCCGGTTTGGGGACCTCAAAATTGCATCATCTGCTTTTCGCAGATGATGTGGTTCTGTTGGCTCCATCACACCATGACCTCCAGCATGCAGTTGGGATGAGAGTCAGCACCTCCAAGTCTGAGGCCATGGTGCTCTGTCGGAAACCGGTGGATTTCCTTCTCCAGGTTGGGGGAGAGCTATTGCCTCAAGCGAGGGAGTTCAAGTATCTTGCGGTCTTGTTCACAAGTGAGGGTAGAATGGAGCGTGAGATGGATCGGCGGGTCGGTGCGGCTTCTGCAGTGACGCAGGCACTGCATTGGTCCATCATGGTGAAGAGGGAGCTGAGCCGGAAAGCAAAGCTTTCGATTTACTGGTCCATCTATGTCCCAACCCTCACCTATGGTCATGAGCTCTGGGTAGTGACCGAAAGAATGAGGTCACAGATACAAGCGGTGAAAATGAGTTTCCTCTGTAGGGTGTCTGGGCCCAGCCTTAGAGATAGGGGGAGGAGCTCGGACATCCGGAGGAGAGGAGTAGAGCCGCTGCTCCTTTGCGTCGAAAGGGGTCAGTTGAGATGGTTCGGGCATCTGACTAGGATCCCCCCTGGGCGCCTCCTGCTGGAGGTGTCCCGGGCACGTCCCACTGGTAGGAGGCCCCGGGGCAGACCCAGAACACACTGGAGGGATTATATATCTCGTCTGGTCTGGGAACGCCTCGGGGTCCTCCAGGAGGAGCTGGAAAGTGTTGCCGGTGAGAGGGATGTCTGGGGTGCTTTGCTCGGGCGGCTGCCCCTGCGACCCGGCCCCAGATAAGCGGATGGATGGATGGATGGATGGATGGATGGATGGATGGATGCAGTCCATCTGATGCTGGTTTTGTTTCATCACTGTAGCCAGTATCTCACTATCACTATCCTCATTCAGATTTTAAGAAGTTACAAATTATAATCAGCCACAAAATAAGTCTGAAAAGCTGCAAATCAGAACGAAGTACAGAGAGTTGTTGACTAGAGATGATACGCTGTCTCATGGTGGTGACTTCCTGTGAACCAGCAGCTTTTTACAACGTTACAGAACGGAGCGTTGACAGTAGTTGTTTGTTTCAACCCATCTCGTTATCAGTCTGAGCTGGACTTTAGATGTCACTAAGTTCTACAAACTGGACCTTTTAATCATTTGTTCAATTACTTAGAAAGAGCACTGCGACCTTTGACCTCCACCACAGCAGGTTGAGACTCACTATCTTCACACACACTCGTTTTAGAAACTCTCTGTGTGTGTGTGTGTGTGTGTGTGTGTGTGTGTGTGTGTGTGTGTGTGTGTGTTTTTACCTCCATCAGCAGCCAGAACAGATCCAGGAGCTGCTGTATGAGCGGGTGTTCATCTACCGAACCTCCTCCCTCCAGAATCCCCAACAGGAAGTCCATCAGCACGTCCTCCACCAGGTACACTTTACACTGTAAGAAATATTAACAATACTCTCGTTACTTTAATATGGAGACAACACAACACACACTCAGCCATCTGTAACTAACTCCAACATGTAGCAGTTTGTTTGACACCATCGATCTGCAGCTTGTTTAGAAGCCAAATGTTTTTACTGCTGCTCTCAGAGTCGCTGTCGGAGGTTCTTCATTCAACCACCAGATGGAGCCAAAGTTTTAAACTCTACACAGACTGTGACTGAAACCAGAGTGACTGAACTCTAATCAGACAGCAGGAGTCACATCATGATTCATTCATTCATTCATCATCCAAGCGACATGAACCAGGATATCCACTGATGTAAAACCATTTTACATTATTCTGATTATTCCTGTTATTTACATTCATTCATTTTATTTACATGAATTTAAAAAATAAATTCTAAAATAAATGCTATTAACATTTATTCCCTACATTTTCATTTATTCCTGTTTACCTTTTTGCTGTTATTTACATTTTGTTCCATTATTTACATTCATTCTGATTTTTTTCATTTATTCCTGTTATTTAGATATTTTCCTGTTATTTGAATTTATTCCCAATATTTACATTTTAATCCTAATATTTTATTATTTTTTACCCTATTGTTTACATTTATTCACAAATAATATTTTATTCCCATTATTTATATTTATCCCATAATTTACAATTATTCCCAATATTTACATATATTCCTTTTATTTAAATTTTATTTCTGGTATTTGATTGTATTCTCTGTTATTTACATTTTATTCCCCCTATTATAAGTTTAAGTTTAAGTTTATTTCCTTTATTAAATTCAATGTTTTCACTCTTGCTTGTCAATTACACACAGGTCTGAAAGACACACACATGCACAAACAGGACCTATACATGCACAAAGTGGAGAGATGTCAGAGTGAGGGGGCTGCCCTTGGTGAGGCGCCCCGAGCGGTTGGGGGGGTTCGGTGCCTTGCTCAAGGGCACCTCGGCAGTGCCCAGGAGGTGAACTGGCCCCTTTCCAGCCACCAGTCCACGCTCCATATTTTGGTCCAGACGGGGACTTGAACAGGCGACCCTCCGGTTCCCAACCCAAGTCCCTATGGACTGAGCTACTGCCACCCCATGGAAAGATTTCCCCTTGAATATTCCCATAATTTTACAGCCCTGCTCTCGAACCATGTGAACATGGTCAGACGGTGGCTACACCTTTTCACTTTTCACACGACTACCAGAGCCCAAAGAAGCAGAGATGTGTCACCATGAGAGGAGCGAAGTGGTTGAAGATGTGAGCCAGAGTGATGAGGACTGTAGGTTCTCCATGAAGCCTCCACACTGCACAGTCCTTCTCCACCAGCCTCTCCTCCTGCAACCACAACAAAAACACAACAGGCTCAAATCAAACAGAGCTGACGTCATGGCGACTGACTTCATCACCACACCAGACAGAAACACACGGGCAGATTCAGAAACTGTTTCAAAGAGAAGCCGGCTGTTGTTCACTGTAAACAACAAAAGTTTAGAGTAACTGAATCTAAAACAGTAATTATTTATTTCATAAAACAAACAGACCACTTGGTCATTCATGTGTACAGACCTCCTGGTCCTACTTGTGCAATAGTCTGGGGCCGTTTCGGTAAGGAACCGGAACCAGGGCGAGAGAGACAGGATCTGGAATTTGATGGATGCGCCTTTCCGTCAAAATAAAAGCACCAAGCTAATAAAAAATGCGGTGAAACTTTTTAATTTAAAGAATATAATTTACAAGAAAAGCCAAAGCCATTAAGTTAATCGATTTTCTTACACCCCTCATCACCCCAAATCGATGGTGCGCCAGAATTTAAAGTTTTACTTTGGTGAATTTGGTGAATTCCGGATCCGTTCTCTAGACCGGAACCAGAACCCAGACAAAATTCAGAGTGAATGGAAACCAGGCTCTTCGCCGTAAGTGGAGAGCCTGGTGATGCAAGGCTACTTGTGCACAGAACACCTGGTCCTACCTGTGCACAGACCACCTGGTCCTACCTGTGCACAGACCACCTGGTCCTACCTGTGTACAGAACACCTGGTCCTACCTGTGCACAGACCACCTGGTCCTACCTCTGCACAGACCACCTGGTCCTTAACTGTGTAAAAACCACCTGGTCCTACCTGTGCACAGACCACCTGGTCCTACCTGTGTAAAAACCACCTGGTCCTACTTGTGCACAGACCACCTGGTCCTACCTGTGCACAGACCACCTGGTCCTACCTGTGTACAGAACACCTGGTCCTACCTGTGTACAGAACACCTGGTCCTTAACTGTGTAAAAACCACCTGGTCCTACCTGTGTACAGACCACCTGGTCCTTAACTGTGTAAAAACCACCTGGTCCTACCTGTGTACAGAACACCTGGTCCTACCTGTGTACAGACCACCTGGTCCTTAACTGTGTAAAAACCACCTGGTCCTACCTGTGTGTCGATGGTGGTGGAGAGGACGTTCTTCATGTAGCCCAGCAGCTTGTGAGCCTTCAGCAGGTCTGCAGTCGGGGGGTTCTGGAGGGGCAGGTAGCCATCCACAGGGTACGTGATCACACTCAGGTTAAGGACAAACACTGAACAGGTGCACAGGTGTGAGGCCACAGTTTGTGTGTTGAAAGTAAAGCACTGAGGGGACACGATCATTCTGAGAGTCTCCTTCGTATATTATAATCATAGTTTCTGGTAAACAACAGTTTGAAGACGTCCTTCTGCAAATATGAAACTACAGATATATTAAAACAGCTGACAGATTACAAACGGACACTTTGGGCTGAGAAGGCTGAACATTTGTTTTCAGTTTATGATTCTGTCATCCTCCTTTCCAGACTTCTCTTCGTTGCACTGCTGTCGGCTGTGATGGAACTGAGCTTGTTTCCATATAGAAATATTAACATTCATTCACAGTTAAACTTTTCAGTGAACCTTCGACTGCGGCGGTTTGTGTACAGAGATCTTCTGGGATCAAAATCTGATGTTCTTTTTGAAAATGCATAAATACTGAGACACAACAGAAAGCAGAGCAGGCGTCTTCCTGCAGGTTTAACCTTTAGTCTGACCATCAGCTGGTCGAATTCATCCTCGGTTTCATATCATTATTATTATTATTATTATTATTATTATTATTATTAATAAATGTTTTGTCTTTGTTCTGGTGTGTATATTCACCTGTTGAATCACTGAGTGGAGAGACACTGACTTGTGAAGATGAGCGGCCGTGGAAAAGGACTCAGTGAAGGAGGCGCTAAGTGTCACTGTAAAGTTCTCTGTGATAACATCCAGAGAATCACCAAACCCGCCATCTTCCGTCTGGTTCGCCATGATGGAATGAAGCGCATCTCCGGTCTGATGTACGGGGAGACCCGTGGTGCATTAAAAAGTGTTCCTGGAGAATGTGATCCGTAACGCCGTCACCTAAACTGAGCACGTCAAGAGGAAGACAGTGACCGCCATGGATGTGGTGTTTGGGCTCAGGAGGTAGAGAGAGTTGTCCACTAATCGAAGATCAGTGGTTCGATCCCCGGCTCCTCCAGTCTGCATGTTGAAGTGTCCCGATGGCTGTTTCATCGGCGACCAGAGAGACAGGTGTTTTAAAAGTGTCTTTGTTTCATTGGTGGTGGTGGAGGGGGGGGGGGTTGTGTGTGTGTGTGCGCATTTAAAACTGAGTAGCAGGTGGCACCTTATACGGCAGCCTCGGCCACCAGTGTGTGAATGTGTGTATGAATGGGTGAATGTGCCTCATAGTGTAAAACAGCACTTTGAGTGGTTGAATGAGTAGAAAGGAACTATATAAGTGCAGGTCAATTAACCATTTGCTGTCCTGTGTTTGTCCTCGTGTGAAGTCAATATTTAAGGTTTTGCTGTTTTGCACCAAAACTAAATAAATAATTCATAAACAGTTAGATGCACCCTTCAGGTCATCGAGATTCGGATTCTATTTCCAGCTGCACACGTAAAAAACACTTTGATTTGAATTATAAAAGTTACTGACTGCCGCGCAGTCTGACGTGCGTGGCCCCAAATACCATTTTTCCACTCACTCTTTGCCGTGCTGAGTCAAGCCATGCTGCGCAGATTTGTGTTTCCATTATCAGTTTAGACACACCGTGCTTCGCCGAGCTGCGCCAGAGATGGACCTTCTCTACAGTGGGTCCAAAAGCCAGGCCGTCCACCGTCAAGCGAGTAGCAGTGACACAGATGACCCCCGACAACCTTCTTCTCCCCCTCAAACAAGCCGTGTGTGTTGCTACTCTCCTCACCTCTGTCTGCAGGAGACCAGAGAGATTGCTACTCTCCTCACCTCTGTCTGCAGGAGACCAGAGAGAAAGGTGTCTTTAAAAGTCTCTGTGTTTTCAGCTCTTAAACCGAAAATTTGTAAAACAATGGAAGAGATTTTTGAAATGTAATGAATTACTATGAAATCTTATTTTGCTAATGAACTTTTTTCAGCGTTTGATTTTGTCTAATGACACTTTTCTATTATCATGAATGTTAATAATAATATCCTGTTTATTTTGCATGTTTTACAACATTGATTAAAAAGATTATTTTTTCATATTGATCACTTTGGAGAGACAACACTCTTATTTTCCACTCTGTGGACCGTTTTCATGCAGTACAGTATTTATCAGTGCAGACTCAGAAATAAATAAACACATTGTCAGAGTGTGAAACAGGAGGACGTCAGTGACGATGAGCTGCGGTGTGTCTGGTGTGAAAAGGATATCTGAGGGGTCTGCTGCCGAAGTTAAAAGCCACCGACTCTTTAAAGGAGAGGCTGATGGCAGGGAAGTAAGCCACGCCCGGTCCCATCTTAATGTTGGTGAACGCTGTGCCCAGAGACTGACCATTCCTGAGGACACAGACACACAGCATGAAGACGAGGACACACGGGACGCAGGACAGCACATACAGAGGAAACTCAATTACACTGTGAACAACTCAGATGTTCTGTGATTGAAAAACATATGAAACACCTTCCAGCCTGTTAGAAATGTTGAGTGCATCTGAAAATGTTCTTAAAGGTCCAGTGTGTCAGATTCAGGAGGATTTAGTGTCGTCTGTCAGTGAGGATTACAGATTACAGATTACAGATTACAACCAGCTGAAACTTCTCCTGGTTAGAATTCCTTCAGTGTTCATTGTTCAGGAGCTGAATTATCCTCAGAGGTCTCTTCCTCTCAGAAACACTCACACCAGCTGATTCACACCAGGACACACTCTGAAGAAGACACAAGCTTTGTGTTAAAAACATTGGTATCTTTCTGATGCTGCTTGTTGCGGAGGATCTTCCAGCTACAGAGGCCGATGCAAAAACAAAAAACATGGCTGTCCCTATCTAGAGCCAGTCAGTACGTTTACATGCAGCTTGAGAAAATCGAATTATTGGCTTAGTCTGACTAAAACCGGACTTTTAGATGCATGTAAACTGCCTAGTCTGACTGTAATTGGGCTATCTGTAGCTCGACTAACACACCTAGAAAATATTGAATTATTGCTGCATGTATCCACTCCAGTGCGACTGGAGTCGGACGCACCACTTTTTCTTTCGAATAAAAGAAACAACTTGTTACTGTCACTCTGTTGTCCTAAGGTCGTTTTTTATTTTAAATGAGTCAATTGCGCCCCCAAGTGGCGAAAATCCGGTATTACCGACTTGATGCGGTTTTTTACAAAAAACGGACCGTTTTTTTTTTCTCATACCGACCCCACCCTAAAACTCATCTTCATTGGTCGACTACAAACATGACGTATCATCTGAAACATGGAAGTAGCTACATGCCCATTAGCCCACAGCGTCATTAACAGGCGGCTCGCTCAGTGTGTGACGTGCACTTGGAGATAAAATATAGATAGATGAAGGTTCAGGGGGGCAACATGCAGCAAAGGAATCAAACTCAGGCCGCTGCGATGGACTCGGCCTTTACAGAGCTAACGCTCTACCAGGCTAGCTGTTTCCAGTCTCTATGCTAAGCTAAGCTAACCAGTGCTTACTGTTGAATCAACATGTGATCCAGAGAGAGCGAGAGCAGACCAGGATTCACCCAAACGTTCCTTCAAACAGTAAACCACAGTTGATTTACTCACAGACAGAACGTGATGGTTCCCTCGTCCAGGTCTATCAGACAGCTGACGATGTCTCCGGCCGCCCACGACTGAGGACAGACAATCTGCCGTCAGCACCACACAATCAGCCCAACAAGCTCCGCCTCCGACCTCTCTGTCTGTGTCGCTGCTTACCTTTCCATAGTTGGTGGTCGTCACGTTCCACTTCCTCACTCTGTTTCCATCGTAAGCGTACGAGTCTGGAGTGTCGCCAACACCCTCCTGAACACACACACAGACACACACAGACACACACACACAGACACACACACACACACACACACACACAGACACACACAGACACACACACACACACACACACACACACACACACACACACACACACACACACACACACAGACACTGTGTTTCTGGTTGTACTCAGTTACTGAAATGTTAAATATGTTTATTACAGATTGTTTCTACACCTGTAATAATGACGTGTGTGTGTGTGTGTGTGTGTGTGTGTGTGTGTGCGTGTACCTCCTGGTTGAAGCGACAGTTGAGCGTACACCAGCCGATCTGCATCAGACCCTGGGAGGAGATCAGCACCTCATAGGCCCATTTCCCTGCACACACAGACAGAACAATGAGAATGGAGATGTCTGAGCTGATCAGCAGCTCCACACATCGCTCCGTCTGTCCGTCGGTTGGCAGCCACAGTTTTTGCCCTACATGACTGAAGCTTGTCACAGAGGTCACAGCTATAGCGAAGTCCCACCTGTTTATCGTGAACATAAAGACAGAAGTGATTTCAAAGGGAGACTCCACAGCAGCAGTGGCTCTGGCTTCAGATCAGCTCGGTGACCTTTGCTCCGGTCGGCCATGTTCTGTGTGTTGTTTTACATCATTAGGTCATACATGTGGACGATGATCCGTTTACATGCACAAAATATTCTGGTTTTTGCTCTTATTCCGAAAAAATACAATATTTCTGCTGAAGAAACAAATGTTTATGTCTCAGTGTCTGTAACAGGAAGTGGTGCCTCCCTCCAGTGGAGCTCAGTTATCCTCCTCTTCATCGAGCTCACAGTGGGTTTGAAGGGGTCCTGTGGTTGTGTGTAGCCTGACGCACTTTATTGTTACTGTTTTTATATGTAAATATTGTCAGTGCTGTCTGTCCTGAGTATCTGCATTTAATTAGTTAAGTTGGATGCCTGCTCTCCAAAAACTGCAAAACAAATCTACCTACGGGTATTTAATAAAGTTATCTGAATATGAGTAACTCCATGAAGCTGCACACTTTAACTCAGATCATCATCAGGAGCAGATTTTAATCCTCACACATCCAATAAAGACGATCCTTTGGAACTGGTGGTGGTCACGTGGTCACTTCCTGTCAACCAGCAACTTTTTACTACGTTACAGAACAGAGCGTTGACAGTAGTTGTTTGTTTCAACTCGTCTTGTCCTGAATCTTTGGTCTGAACTGGACTTAACACGTCTTTTATCACTTCAAAATATAGAAAAGTGACGGTTACCTCTCATGAGGTTTAACTTCAGCACCTCGTCTTCACCATATCTACATGAACAGGTGTACCTAATAAAGTGGCCAGTGAGTGTAGATTTATAAATACACACACATATAAAAGTGGAACAGCTGGAGCAGCTTGTGTCATCCTGCCTCTTTGCATCATAAGATTTGTTCACAGCTTCCTGTCACGGTGGACTCTGTCGGCCTGTGTGAACTCAGCCTCACTGTCAGGTTGGTGTTGTGATATCTGATCATATCGTGTGATGAAATGTGGGTTTTTCTTTTGGGCATGCAGCTCCACACCAGCCTGAAAAACTGCTGGCGAGTTGGTTTGTGTGTAACATTTCCATGACAACGCACAGAGCCGACTGTAAGCAGACGAGAGGCCGTGTGTCACAAACTGATACTCTGAATGTGCTGTTTACATGTTTGAGAAATGCTCATAAAACCTGAACGATACTGACTAACCCACATGACTGCATCTGAAAATGTTACTTTCAAAATAACAACCTAGAATATGATGCTAACACGACCCGAATCAAAGTCAGAATAACAGTGTGATATTAGTGTGCATGTACACGCAGTCAGTGTGACAATATTGTTTTCACACAAGACAGTGATCATGGAAATATTAATGTTTGGGACTGTTTTTGTTTCACAGATTTATTCAGATGTCTCTGCTCACTTTCTGACTACATGTCTTTATATGTAGATATAGATATGTGTTGATATGGTCTGATGACAGAGGATGGGACACATGGGGCAGGGTTTGTGTTTGAGAGGATTTACCTTTATAAACACATGTGGTGGCTCTGATGGAGCTGAAGTTGCTGTGGCCGATGACCTGAAATCATAAAAAGTGTAACTATTAAAAATCACAAACATCAGATGTGTTACTCATTCATTCGTTTTCTGTAACCACTCATCCTGTTGGGGTCGCGTGGGGGTGGAGCCTATCCCAGCTGACACTGGGTGAGAGGCAGGGTTCACCCTGGACAGGTCACCAGACTATCACAGGACTGACACATAGAGACAGACAACCATTCACACACATTCACACCTACGGACAATTTAGAGTCACCAATTAACCTGCATGTCTTTGGACTGTGGGAGGAAGCTGGTATGCAAGTATGTGCGACTCCTCTACGATAGGTGGAGATATGCCCCCTTTCANTCAAAGCCCGGGGCGGAAACTGTGGAGCATGCTCAGAGCGCCTCGGCCAGTTTGGGTCTGATTGACTGTATACATGCAGGAGTCACATGATCTGGGTGTGTTAGTCCCACTGTGACACATTCACTGCAGGACCATTTCACTCACACTGACATGTTTACAGGGATTTTAAAAGACTGACACAATAAATCATTTCCTCTGATGTCATGGAAACAGACCAAGTGAACCAATCACTGCTCTGCTGTTGTGTTGAATGATGAATGTCTAATACTTCCTCTTACCCCCAGCAGGTCGTCATCTACAAACAGAAGTCCCTCGAAGCCGCTGGTGTGATCCAGGACGACAGGCTGAGGGCCCAGACGCCCTTCAACAGGCTGATCTGCAGAAACAGATTTAAACATCATGAGACATCAGGACAGTCGATCAGGCTGATCTCTGTGTGCAGTCAGAGGACGACCGCATGAAGCTGATGACATTTAAAACCCTCAGTTCAAAGTGGATGAATCTGATTTAGCAGACGACATCACAGTTTATAAAACAAGGGTTCGTTCAGCAGCTTGTTAATGACGGCTGATTTAATCATATGTCTCAGTCGTTCAGAAACTGAAGAATCTGTAAATGGAGTAAATGATCTGAGCTGAAAGACAGTGAGGAGACTTTATGATTACCTCTGCTGTCCTCAGTGGGTTCTCCCTCAGACAACAATCTCTCCAGGTGAGCACTGAGATCCTGGAAACCGAGAGGCTTCCTGCAAAACATCAAGAGGAACAACAGGCATGATCAGGAGAGAGCAGACAGATTATCAGGTCACCTTCTGTCATGTTTTGTTTGTTTTTTGTTTTTTTTTAAATCACGAGTTCTGTGGCTAAAGCCTGAGACGAACGCGGTACTTGAACTCTACACGACTAAGTAACAATATTTCAACCTTGAAGTTCCAGTGTGTCAGACTGAGGAGGACTTAGTGTCGTCTGTCGACCAGCTGAAACTTCTCCTGGTCAGAATTCCTTCAGTGTTGAGGAGCTGAATTATCCACAAACACACCAGCTGATTAACACCAGGAAACACTCTGAGGAAAGATGTTTCATGTTAAAAAAAGAAAAAATAATAATCTGTGTTCCTCTGATGCTGCTCATCGCAGAGCAGCCGACGCGAAAACATGAATGTCTCTATCTAGAGTCAGTGTTTGGTTTGTCTGTTCTGTGCTACTGTAGAAACATGGCGGTGCAACATGGTGATCTCTGTAGACCAGGACCAGAGGTCTGCACTAGCAGGCAGGATTTGGAGTTAGCAAGGTAACTGGGTTTTCAGTGCTGTGATGCTGGTTCTGTTTTTACCGGGATAAATCACCAGGATTTTAACTTATTCATTCATTTTCTGTTTCCACTTATCCTGTTGCAGGTTACAGGGGGGTGGAGCCTGTCTCACCCACGCTGACACAGGAAGAACATGTCGGAGCACCTGGAGGAAACCCACACTGACACAGGGAGAACATGTCGGAGCACCTGGAGGAAACCCACGCTGACACGGGGAGAACATGTGGGAGCACCTGGAGGAAACCCACACTGACAGAGGGAGAACATGTCGGAGCACCTGGAGGAAACCCACGCTGACATGTGTGTGTGGTGGATCATCACGCGTCTGTCAGCAAAATCATGACACGATTTTATGACTCCAGAATCACCTGACCTGAGACAGTGACCATCAGAACGGACAGAAATGTGATGTAGTGTGAGGCCGGCGTTATGAGGTGGTGGCGTTCACCACAGAGTGACTGGCGAGACTCAACCTGCTGCCAACGCCCCCCCCGACCCTCGCCGAGAGACAGAGACCCCTGCTGGACTACGAGGGAGGAGGTGACACAGTTCACCCACTGCAGAGTCACTACAGGGTTAACTGGAAAGACTGTGTGTGTGTGTGTGTGTGTGTGTGTGTGTGTGTGTGTGTGTGTGTGTGTGTGTCTATGTATAGAGCTGCTGGGTAACATGAATCTGTTTGGCTGAAGGGAAGAGGTCAGGTCAGGTCAGGGTACCACACACACACACACACACACACACACACACACACACACAGCCCTGCGCGTCCCTCTCATCACATGTGTCTGTCTCACTACCTGCTGAGACATTTCACGTGAGCGTCCTGGTGACAGGAAGTTCACTCTGAGGGGGAACATGACAAGTTCACTGCGGTCCATCCCATAGTTATGGAGACGTGTCACTGAGATCAGCTGACTGCAGCTGTGTGACTCCGCCCACCAGTCTACCCCGTCCCTGTGTGACTCCGCCCACCAGTCTACCCCGTCCCTGTATGACTCCACCCACCAGTCTACCCCGTCCCTGTGTGACTCCACCCACCAGTCTACCCCGTCCCTGTGTGACTCGG
>NC_065529.1:52242680-52245014 GCF_006386435.1 Epinephelus moara | reverse complement strand
TTCAATGTCTCATATAACGAGTATTGTCCAGAATATTACAGAAAGATAGCGGAGCCAAAGCGGGCACGTCCTCTCAGCAAGCCGCCATTACCGGAACTCTTTATTTCATTTTTATTTTGTACCAACACAGAATATAATATGTTTTTTTTGTATTTTCATTTTCTTTTTTCCAACACAGAACATTAATTTCAACTTTAGAATTACAATATTTAGCAAGTAGAACAAGACGTGCTGTCCGGCCACCAGATGGCGCTATTTTCACCGTCTTAATTGCTGCTGAGGCTGTCAGACCATCGACTTTATTTATTATTTTATCCACTTTGCTTCAGCCGATCACCACCAAAATTGTATCATCTGCTCCTTGTCCCATTATCCACCTTTCCAATTTCAACCAAATTTGTTCATAACTTTTTGAGTTATTTTGCAGACAAACAAACAAACAAACAAACAAACAAACAGACCAACGCCAGCGAAAACATAATCTCCTTGGTGGAGGTAATGAAATAGAATAAATAATTCTCATTAAAAACTGTTGGACAAAGTGACCTCCAGCTGCTGAGACACTTCCTGTGTGATGAAATCACAACAGACGACAACTTTAAAATTTGTTGTATTTGCAGATGATCCAACATTTCGTGCTGTGCTGAGGATTGACAGCTGCTTTTGATAGCGATCACAACAGAAATTAATAAATTGAAAAGAAGGTTTGACAAAAACAAACTGTCACAAATTTGACCTAAATGTTGTTATTTAAAAAAAAAAGTATACACAAGTACAAATGGTGTTTATACAGACGTGTGTGAAGATAAATTTCTGTGAGTTACACTGGATCTCAAAATCATCTGGAAACCTCAAATAAGTCCCATTCAACCAAAGCTGGCAGGAAGCAGTGCATTATGGGAAAGTCAGGACACATCTTGGACCATAAATCACCAAATATCACTGTGTGGAGGTCACACCTGTACAGGTGCTTTATACACATCACACATATAAAGAAATCATTATGACTGTACATGATGCACACCTACACACTGTGTTTACAGTCACAGGCATTAAACTTTGGGGGCGTCGGTGGCTTAGTGGTAGAGCAGGCGCCCCATGGCTGTTGCTGCAGCGGCCCAGGTTTGAGTTCAGCCTGTGGCCCTTTGCTGCATGTCATCCCCTCTCTCTCTCCCCCTTTCACACTTGGCTGTCCTGTCCATTAAAGGCAAAATGCCCAAAAACATATCTTTAAAAAAAGAAAAAACTTTGGGGATCTGGTTAAATTTAAAACAGTGCACATAATGTTTGTAGCAAAAAATAATCTACTTCTTGGCAATATTCAAAAACTGTTCTGTGACAGGGAGGGAGGATATGATCTAAGAGGAAATCTAAAAACAGGTTGTGTTGGCGTCTGTGGAGCCGTTTGTACGTTTGGTTTATTCTCCGTCTCCTCAAATCTTTATCAGATCTGTTAAAATGATAAACAAAGAAAAATGATGAAAAGATAACTTTTTATTGTTTTATGGACAAAGGTTACATGAACATAAATCCACCTTAAACATGACATGTCCACCTTAAATGAAGCCACTGTCTAAATGACTAACAGCAGCATCCAGCTGAATGACCTCAGACAGAATATTGATCAGATGTTTGGGATCATTGGAGACATATTTCATACAGTAAAGATTTCATAGAAAGAAATGAAACATTGATTTGAATGTTTGAGAACTTTATAATCTGGACTAGAATTTCAGAATAAGTTTGTTGGATCTGATCAATGATTGGCTGCTCAAACATGCAGTTATTGATACACTGATTGTTTCCAAGGATCCAATCAGCTTGCACAGAGTGGTTACTGGTCTTCATGGCTCCACACACACAAGTTCAAATAATAAAACAACAACAACATTATGGATAAAAAGAAAAGAAGCAAACAAACAGTAAATCATCTGACACATGAAGAAGTCAACAGCAGAGACAAAACTAAATAAAGTGATGATAAAAACCAACGAGTGAAAGATGAATAAAACATCTTTGTAATAATGAGACAGCAGGAGGACAGGTGCAGGACAGGTGGACAGGTGCTGGAGGACAGGTGCAGGAGGACAGGTGCAGGACAGGTGGACAGGTGCTGGAGGACAGGTGCAGGAGGACAGGTGCAGGACAGGTGGACAGGTGCTGGAGGACAGGTGCAGGAGGACAGGTGCAGGACAGGTGGACAGGTGCTGGAGGACAGGTGCAGGAGGACAGGTGCAGGACAGGTGGACAGGTGCTGGAGGACAGGTGCAGGAGGACAGGTGCAGGACAGGTGGACAGGTGCTGGAGGACAGGTGCAGGAGGACAGGTGCAGGA